>NC_046289.1:67512024-67727024 GCF_004115265.2 Rhinolophus ferrumequinum
ACCTGCTTTCTTTTTCCCTCTCTCTTTTCAGGTTTGCAGAGCATGCCAGGGGACTACGTTTCTCAGGGTGGTCCTATGGGAATGAGTATGGCACAGCCAAGTTACACTCCTCCCCAGATGACCCCACACCCTACTCAATTAAGACATGGACCCCCAATGCATTCATATTTGCCAAGCCATCCCCACCACCCAGCCATGATGATGCACGGAGGACCCCCTACCCACCCTGGAATGACTATGTCAGCACAGAGTCCCACAATGTTAAATTCTGTAGATCCCAATGTTGGCGGACAGGTTATGGACATTCATGCCCAGTAATATAAATACGGGAACTCAAGGGAAAAGGAAACACACGCAAAAACTATTTTAAGACTTTCTGAACTTTGACCAGATGTTGACACTTAATATGAAATTCCAGACAGCTGTGATTATTTTTTACTTTTGTCATTTTTCATCAAGCAACAGAGGACCAATGAGACAAGAACACAAATGTGAAATCATGGGCTCACTGAGACAATTCTGTCCATGTAAAGATCCTCTGGAAAAAGACTCCGAGAGTTATAACTACTGTAGTATAAACATAGGAACTAAGTTAAACTTGTACATTTCTGTTGATCACTCCGTTATGTTGCCTCAAATAGTTTTAGAAGAGAAAAAAAATATATCCTTGTTTTCCACACTATGTGTGTTGTTCCCAAAAGAATGACTGTTTTGGTTCATCAGTGAATTCACAATCCAAGAGAGACTGTGGTATATTTTAAACCTGTTGGGCCAATGAGAAAAGAACCACGCTGGAGACCACGGTGAACTTGTGGCTGAACCTCACTCAACCCTTGGACTCCAGCTTCAAGAATGCGTTTCCATGCTCGGCCTTTGTTCCTCCATAAATGTGTCCTTTAGTTTCAAACAGATCTTTATAGTTTGTGCTTCATAAGCCAATTCTTATTATTTTGGGGGACTCTTCTTCAAAGAGCTTGCCAATGAAGATTTAAAGACAGAGCAGGAGCTTCTTCCAGGAGTTCTAAGCCTTGGCTGTGGACAAACAATCTTCAGTTGGGCAGCCCTCCTCAACACAAAAAAAGTGATTAATGGTCATAGCACCACAACTAGGACTTGATCTGAAACTCAAAGCTTGGGGGATAAAAAAAAAAAAAGGAGCAAGAGAATACTGTAACAAACTTCGTACAGAGTTCGGTCTATTAATTGTTTCATGTTAGATATTCTATGTGTTTACCTCAATTGAAAAAAAAGAATGTTTTTGCTAGTATCAGATCTGCTGTGGAATTGGTATTGTATGTCCATGAATTCTTTTCTCAGCACGTGTTCCTCACTAGAAGAAAATGCTGTTACCTTTAAGCTTTGTCAAAATTTACATTAAAATACTTGTATGAGGACTGTGACGTTATGTTAAAAAAGGTGTTAAGTCACAAAATGCGGTAATAAATATTTCATTTTTGATTTTTTGTTAGGCTTTTGTGTTTTTAATAGTTTTAAGGTAAGGTTGCACAATCCCTACTGTATACAGTGTTCAAATTAGGTGATGGTTTTATCCCCAGAAGTTGAGTATATTTGAAATTTAACTTACCAACGATTTTTAAGGTAACCATCTGTAGCTTATGTATAGTTGGCCTAAAAACTCTCCCAGCAGAAAACTTCTAAAGGTATGAAATTTGGTGTGTGTGTAGTGTGTGTAGTGTGTGTGTGTGTCAGGTTGAAAGATCCACCTTCAATGTGCCCAAACCTCCTTTTTAGGTGCATGATGTTAAAAAAAAGTACTTTTAGATAAAGTTTTGCATGTTCATCCTCTGCCAGAATAAAGGGCTTTTGCAGGGTTAATTTTGCATCATAAGAAATAACTAACGTCTGTGCTCAAAGATAATTCATCTGCCTGTGTTTTTTCTGTCTTACTAAAATACTGTTGAATATGTAAATTAAAATTTACATATAGATGTTCATAGATGAGTAAACTTCTATGGAATTTGAAATCCTTAGTTGAAAAGATTACTTAATCATTAATATTTAATATAAATTATATTATGATGTCTTTTTTTATTTCAGACACCTCCATATGCAGGCATACTATTGTGGTGATTTGGTGACTAAACAATTTTTTTTTCTAAAACAACAACAAAACAAGCACTCTAATGCCATTTTCAAAATCTCATGCAACATTCCTAGAAACCCTTGTCTTAGCTTACTGATAATGCACACACAATGCCTGCCAACGTGTGCAGTGAATAAAAGTGTGAGATATTTTCATGCCTCCCCAATTTTTCAAAAAAATATACCATCCTGGAATTTTGTAACACCTAAATTTTGAATCCTATGTTTAAAAGGGATAATACAGACTTGACCTAGTTGTGTGATGTCAGCTTGAGAGGGAAATAGTTCACTATCTCAGAAATACAAGTTTGTATCTTATTCGGGGTTCTTCCATCTTCCCATTGCAGAAGACATTAATAGAAGTTGTATAATAAGGAACAAGGAAATAAACTTCTATTGTTTTGTATTATTTTTAGTTAGGTAGAATTTTTATAAATAATGTTTATCACTTTAATGTGGTGCTGCTTAAACATAGAAATAACACTTATGGTTCAAACTATTAATGGAGAAATTCTGCACCACTTGGAAAAGAGACAGTCTCCCTCTCATTTTTGTTATCCCATTTCACATGGAGTTTCTTTGCAAAATTTAAATATTTGTATATTTTTACTTTAGATGCTTTTAAGTAAATTTTGACAAGTTCTCCATTTATAAATTAACTCTCACATCAGCTGAACAGTTTTTTGGCAAAGTTTTTCTTCCTTTCCTCTCAGTAACGTAAATACTGAAGGGTTTACTTGCTAATTGGCTCATGTTTAGGAAGTGTTTAATGCAATTATTATTAATCTATTTCCTCAAATTTTGATCTCAGAGCTCTCTAGCCTTGGTTTAAATGAATAAAATAACCTCAGGGTTCGTTTCTCAACAAACCCACATCCTATCTTGTTAACCTTTAACCCTCTTAAATATTTGGAGATGAATAATAATTGTAATAATATTTGTTTGCATTTCCTTGCCTCCCTCCCCCATAAGCCAAGACTGAGAGGTGGTAGAGTTGTCCAATTTGTATAATGCCTTTTTTATACCACCTCGGAAGGCACTTCCTCCTATCTCGGGTTTACTATTTAGTATAAAGAGTTCCGATTTGGGTATATTTAAGAAAGACTCAGCTGTCAAAAGCAAAGAAACTGGGAATGGTGTTTTGACAACCATATAGTGTTAAAGGAAATACTGTAGTCTGAATAAAATTGCTTATGTTCTCCAAAACAAGAGTAATATAAAAACACTTTTTATTTATATGGAAAAGCAAAAGCAGAAATAAATTCCAAAGGTTTCCCTTTCTTTAAGAAATTCTGAGAGAACTGTAGTCGCCATCTGTTAAGGGTTGGGGATTGAGCAAGAAGCCACATTTTAAAGGAAAAAGAGAGAAAAGGACCAGAAAAGTCTGTATCTTCCATCCACCCGTTCACCCCCCACCCCACCCCCAGGTCAGCGCCCCCACTCTCCCTAGCTCACCCTAGTTAGATTTGCCCAGAAGACTCAATCAGAATCCTCCGGGCCCCCTTGCCCCCTCCCGCCCCTGTGGGCCCGTTAACCCGGAGCAGATCTGGGAAGGGAAATATGGCTAATATCTCTAGCAGCTGTCAGAAAAGGGACCTTCCTTCAAAGGGACTGGACAGGGATCTTCCACAAGTTTCCCATTAGTCTTGCAGGCCAGCAATTTGATAAGGAGCCGGGACCTCGCTGCAAGTTGCCACTGTGTTAGAAAGGCCAGTGTCTGGGTGTCGGGACGTGCCCAGTGGCCCTCGCTTCGCAGTCACTGTCCCCGCCGCCCTCTGAGCAGGGTCGGTGCGGACGAGCGTCCCGGAGCCTGGGCAGAGGCAAGGGCGTGCAGACTCTCCCCTTCGGCGTGGGCTGCCCCGGCCCTCATCTGGCCTCCCCTTTGCGCGCGCGCGCGTGTCTGTGTGACAGAGGTAGACAGACGTGCTTCAAATTGATAGGGGTAAGATAGCGGGGCACCTAACAGTTGCAGTAATCAACTAAGGGCGTCGCACGCGGTCGTCGAGCTCCCTCCGTCCTGGCTCTGGCTGCGAGCAAGCGGCGACGCAGGGGAAATGCGGGTCTGATGGGGGAGGCCGGTCGGATTGTGATGAGAATGGAGACCGTCGGGGCAGTGTTTGAAGGGAGGTTTTAATATTAATAGTTTCGGTGTAGAGACAGAAGGGAGATTGCGTCTAGGGCTCCTCCGGGCAGACTCTGGGTGACAGCGATGATGGATGATCCAGCAGAGCCCAACAGCTCCTCCCCTCCAGCCCCAACAGTGTCAAAGCTACTTTAGCTGAAGCTTTAGAAATAAAATAAATAAACAGCATCAACCCCCCCACACTTTTCATACACCTCCATGCATCCCCCCCCACTCCCGCTTTCCGACATCGATTTATGGATCATTATGAATCAATTACTACTCTCAGTACTTTCCCATTGGCTTAAATAAAACAGTCAAAAGATGAAAACCCGGGTTCGGTGGGGATTTTTTTTTTTTTTTTTTTTTTTTTACCCTGCCAGGAACAATCGCAAAATCCATTATCTCATAATCAGAGGCACTGGGTTAGGAGGTGAAGAGAAAGGAAGGGGTCGCCCAGTAAATAACTGGGGGAACGCTGGGGTAGGTCGCCCAGCTGCTGTCTTTGTTCGGATGGGTTTGGTTTGTTGTTGGTTTGGGGTGTTTTGAACGGGGGGACCCGCGTGAGAATGAGATGCCTACAGGTTTTGCAACCTAATCATTGAACTCCTTGGGAGAAACCTATTTGAATGCGTGTCTCGGCAAACATCAGATGTTGGTGGTGGTGAGGTCGCACATGGGAAAAGGTGTGGAGGAATGGGTCCGTCTGGAGGGCGGATTTTCACTTTGTTATGAGCAACTGTGCGAGGGTCTGCTGCTGGGAAGCGGGATTCTCCCTCCCGCATCGCCCTCCGCGCTCCCCGCCATTGGCTGTTTTTGTCGTTGGAACTGGTTTGGATCTGGGACTGGCTGCCCCCATGCGCCCCCACCCCCACCTCGGTCGCCCCAGGCTTTTCTTCCCTCTCTGGCCCCTTCCGCGGCGGTGCCCGAGGTTCTCTAGGTGTTTCTATGACTACATTGTGTGTGTGGGAGGGTCAGATGTGGGGGTTGCCCGCGAGAGGGCCGTTCCTGGGCGATCATTTATCAATGTCACCCACATAATGATTCTCTCTGCAGCCTCCTATTGATGAGGATAATTACATTAGCTCAGAGTGACTGATCAATGAAAAACCACCACACAAAAACTTCTTTACTCCTCTATAATACCAAAAACCGATACAGAAATAACATAGAAAGCCTGATTTTTCTTTCCCTTCCCTATCCACCAATGGATTCAGCGACCCACCAACCCCCAAAAGAATGGGGGAGTAAAATAAGAAAATAGACCCAGGTTTGTTTCGTTTCAAGGAGGATGCAATTTTGCCCGTGAATGCATTTTCTGAACTGTGTTGGCTTCATTCCTCCTTTGGTAAAGAATATCAACGGATTTGCTAATGTGAGTTGCTTTTAGACTGGTCTGTGGTTTTCCGTTCTTTTTATTTCTTTCCTCCCCTTTGGGCATTTTTTTCCTCCTGCTTCAAAAAAAGAGACAACTCTTGTATAAATAACTGGAAAGGGAAATTATTCTAGGTCGTCGTCTTCTTTTTTTTTTAATGCTTTTGCCTACGTCGGGTTATCTTTTGTCTTTATCACTTCATAAAGTAGCGCAATTAAAGATGTGATGTCGCGTGGTTATAAAGCGTGGATCCATAATACGGCGACATAATACGCTATATTCTCGCCTGAAAGTTCGCAGTTAAATTACGATTTCGCTTTTTCTAGACTTCAAAATCAATATTTTCTCAATTAAAGGGAATTTTAATGCTTTACTTGCGAGTTGTTAAAGGCACTGTAAATTTTATTGTACTGCTCTTGGCTTCGGAGTAGATGCAGGAGACCGGTTGGTTCTCGTGGTCTGTTTCCCTTCCCAGGAACGTCCAGTGTGTCAGATCAAATGTAGGCAACCAAGGTAAGGAGGGTGCCTAGAGGGTTGGGGCAAAGGGTGGGGAGCCCTCCAGTGCCAGAGGCCATTGTCTTGTATATTTTCACCTCTCTGTGTCCCGCCTCCTGAAAGTGACAGAAGTGCCCATGTTACTCTAATATTTCTCAAAGTGGAGCACGTTCCACTCCCATCTGCTCTGTGACGGTCAGAAAAGAAGCTGCATTTGGGCAGCCTTCTTCTAGACTCTTCCCTATGCTCCCCACCCTCTCTCTCCTTATTTCTCCGAAATTTAACTCCTAACTGGTTCTTTCACAAGTTCTGCCATATTTTATATGTGTGCTGGCCTCTATGTCAGAACCCGTTCCCCACCCTCAAGTGCATTCACTGTTTACAGATGTTTTCTCCTTCCACACGTCCCACCTAGTAAAAGTTCCCGCAGAGAATTAACTGTGGTGTGTTAATAGCCCAGGTCTGCTACTGCTCTCTTCTGCAGTTGAAATCTGGTAAGGTGGAGAATGGCATTGAAGAGCTGCTCCAGGCCCACAGAAGCCCGAAGATTTGAGAAATCCAGGCCCAGGGGCTTGGTGGAAAGCAAGGTAGTGAAACTTTCAGACTGTAAGACGGAAAGGAAGCTAAGAAAATGAGGCTAGAATGGAACCTAATAAGAGAAGAATAGGGCTAGGCAGAAAAATGAGCCTTTGGGACCTCTTTGTAATTTAAAAAGAAATAATAATGAAGGGGAATTGAATATCTAAGACTTGCTATTAATTTTTTTTTATACCCAGTGTCTGTTTAAGAACAAGTTGTCAGAGATGCCAGGAAGGGCCTGAGTTTCCAAATGGAACTACACACCCACAAAAGTTCCTTTGCAGTTTCCCTCTTCAGTTAATTTGCTGGGAATGAGAAGACCAGGGAAAAGGCTATGTGTGTGGTGTACCAAGGACTTAAGTAAGAGTACATGGGAAGGGGCACCTAGGTATAATGAGGTTGCTGTTTTAAGCTGAATGGGGGTGGGTGGGGGTGGGGGTTGGGAGAGAAAGCCACACAACTCCACAAGGCACTCTAAAGTAAGTCTCACCTACTTGCCTTTCTTTTTCACTTTAGCCACACACTCTATCAAATATTATACATCGGTAGGGGAATTTCTAGTTCATCATCTTTTGTCTGTAGACCCACCAGCTTGATCCCCCCTTCCCTTAGATTCCTGACATGTAAGCCTAGACCATGGCCTTTTTATCAAGTGAGTGGGGCTTTGTTAATGTATTTGTACTTTTCTGCTTTCAGGCTAAGTTTCTCGCTTTGGAGGAAGGAGGGGTGCAAGAAAGGAGGGGAGGGGAGCAGAACACAAAGGCTAGTTCTCACCAAGCAGGTTTCAAAATAGAAACTTAATGGGAAGGGAAAAAAACACGAAAGAATGAAAAAAAAATAAAGAGGGTGGTGAGAATTGTTTGTCACAACAGGTTTACTTGTGTGGAAGAGAGGTGAGTCTGTGAATATTTTTCCCTTTGAGGATTCTGGGTTCTTCAGATTGAAACATTTTCCAATTTTAATCCTTTAGCAGACAAAACCTCAATATAAATATGACATGGGCCACTGGCAAAAACAGGAACTTAAACTCTCCTATGAGAGGAGGGAGTGCGGGGAGGAGAGAGAGCCCTTTCTGATTAATAACTAGCAGGGTAATGTTGAGGGCTTTTTCTGCCCGATTGCCTTTTTGAATTAGAGCCGATTTCTTCACACTTCAATAGTGCCTGTCTCCTTTAAAATGACTGGCAGATTTGTTTCTCTTTTCTCTCTCCCTGAGACTTAATGATGTAAATTTTCTAATTAGTTAAATCATATTGCTTAAAGGCCTAATATTTACCGTGTAAGAGACGATCATCCTGATTTGGACCTCTTGAAATATTCTGAGAAATAACACTTGGCTTTTAGGTTGAGGTATGAGAGGAAGAAGCTCTATTACGGGAAGCTGTTTAGAGGAAAGAAGGCGCGCGGAGCCGGGCAACATGTTAAATTAATAGTTGAAGTTGAGCCGGGCTCACACCCCAAGTCCGCTTTTATTTTTCAATCAGCGAAGATTTAATTGGCAGCCCTCAGGCCTGGGGATCTGATATTTTCTCATTAGTTTCCCATCACTAATCTTGAGTGTTAGATTGGCTTAAAGGTTGTCAACATTTGACCAATTTTATTTAAGGAAAAAAAATCACTGCATTATGGCTCCGGGATGTGAGATCTGCAAATAAATCCTGCTTGGATCAGCGGAACTAACGGGCGGAAAAAAATGTTGACTATTCATCGTCGCATTTAATAAGTTGCATAAATGTGTATTTCAAGGCTAGGGAGAGAGATTATACATGTGCTGCGTAGATGCAGATGCAAGGTTGATGAGGCGGGGGTTGCACTTTACGCAGGGTGGGCAGGTAAAGGGAGACGTAGGTACATTTCGAACGGAGGGTAAATAACCCAAGTAGAATAGCTGCGGAGGGTTTAGGAGCTACAATTCCCCCTCCCCTTCCTTTTGCAGCTGCGTGAAACTGCAAAGCCGGTCTTGCAGCTCCGAGCCGCTCGGCGGTCTGGTCCTGAGATAACATCAGAGCGCCCCCTGCTGGCCAGTGGAGTAGAACTCTGAGGTCAGCCCCCCGCGAAGCAAATCGTGTTTTTCTGCGCCCCAGCCCCCCTTCACAGACTTCTTCCACTGCCCCCACCTCTGCTCTGCAGCAAAACCCCGCGGCAGGGGAATAGCTTGTCCAAGCTGAACATTTAAATGAGTAAATGATAAAAATAATAATAAAAATCGAAGGAATCCCTCCTCCCCCCCCCCCACACACACCTCTTCACTTGGCCTCAGGGGAATAAACTGTCAACTGACTAGAAAAGGGACACATTTTCTTTTTCCAAATCTCTTTATTCTCCGGGTTTTTACTGTGGTTGGTTGGTTTGTTTCTGCCGAACTGTGGGTTCTGACTACAAGGAAATGTTTTTAATAGATGCTGTAGAAGTTTTTTGTCGTTGTTGTTGTTGTTTTTTAAAATGGGTATCTGATGGGGAAAGAGGCCAATAGAAAACAACACGCTGCGGCGTCTCAAAATTAGACTCCCAGGGAACTCACACTATTTCAGTCAAGTCCAGAGGAATCGCTGTCAGAATTCAGATACCATGTTTCCCTGAAAATAAGACCGGGTCTTAAGGTTTGCTCCAAAAGACTTATTAGAGCTTATGTTCAGGGGATGTCATCCTGAAAAATCATCCTAGGGCTTATTTTCTGGTTAGGTCTTGTTTTCGGGGAAACACGGTAGTTCCTTGTCTTGAATGACCCTTTCCTGCACCGCAAAGAAATACCGGCCCCTGTCCGAGTTTTTTCAAAATAGAGCACGTGTTTAAAAGTTGTATACACACACGTCTTCCCCCCGGGTGTTCCTGTTCTTTCTTCGCCCGTGCTTCTCAGTTTTGCTGGAAACGGAAAGGCTAGCTGAAATGCTCCAAAATAAACGGCCAATGTCTTTGATCTTACTACCCTGGTGCTTCACGTCAAATGCAAGGTGTGGGACCGGGACTGGTAGACAAGGTTTGGGTTGGTTTTCTACTGTTTCGGTGCATAGAAGCGTTTCTCGGCTTCTGCATGACTCTTCACTGGATGTCTGACAACTCGAACGCGAGGGCGGCCAGGTAACGAGAGCCGGGGCCGTCTCCGGCTGCCGGACCCGCCGACTCCACCGCCAGCCTCGACTCTTGGGAAGGGAGCTGCTAGAGCAGCCTTGACTCGGAAAAGTCTTCTGAGCACAGCTAGACCCCATGTAAAGAGTGAAAATCTGCAATGAGGAACTACTTTAGTTTGTGGGGAGTTTGGGGTTTTGCTTTTTTAAGTGCCGGATTGCGGGGTTTTGTGAAAACAGCTCTCAGAAATGAGGCGCGGGGGAAGGAACACCGGGCGGGAAGGACGGCAAGGGAAAGGTGGGTTTCTTGACGTTCATTTCTTGCCAGAGTACCAGGACCTTCTGGTTTAAAAATCCGTTCTCTTTCCTTGCTTCTCCCTAGAACCCCACCCCCACCCCCACCTGCCTTACTCCTACTCCAGCCCTCCGCTTTGGGGATGCTTCCGGAGGAGGACGGGAGACGGGGGACTTCAGGGAACAGCTCTCCTTGGGCAAGGCAGAGACAGCCTGGGTCTTCACGCCAGTCAAGTGATGCCTCAGTCGGGTTGTGTCTGAAGAATTGCTGGGGCTATTGTGTCAACTGAGGTAAAGTTAAATATTTATACTCTAAGTTATTCTCATTATCTTTTGGTCTGTTTTGAAGAAGTTCAGTGCGTTCAAACTTACTTTAAACAAAAATCCTGGTCTGGGGAAAACAGAATCTGCCGCCTGCTACTGGAGTTGACTTTTTGAGAGGTCTTCATTAAGCTCGGAAGTGGAGGGGAAGTTATCTGCAAACAATATTGGTTCATTTAAATATATGTGTGTGTATATATATATATATAATGTGTTTACATATAAAACACCTATTTCATATATCTATAGCTGTCTACCTATAATAAGGAAATAGAAGCACGTGTCCCCTGTTGCAACTGAATCCAAATAATATTTATAGTAAGATACTCTCATAGATGAAGAAAATATGAAAATCTCATTGTATTTGTCTCAGTTCGACTTAATGAAATTTGGAGACATTGACAGTCTGGTCAATGTTCTCAGTAAATTAATGCAAAAGTCCTTACAAGGGACCGAAAAACACCTCTTGCCATTAATCTTAAAGCACTTGAAGAGGATGATTAAAAGAATGGGATCACTAAGCATTATCATCTCAAATAGCTGTTAACTGTCTCCACCCCTTTATTGTGGCAACAAAATAAACTCTTCCCTAGGAATAGTGTTTCTTCCTTTTTTATCTTTGTTTTTGTTTTGCTTTAAGGGCAAAGAAGGAAAAACAGAAGCAAAGAGAACCATCTCAAAAGTCTTGTATTTGCTGCTGTTAAAAGGCTGCTGTCGGTTTCTTATTTCCCCATCTTGCACTACAAAGGAGAAAAAAAATCGAATGATGTGTCTACATGTGATGAAAAGAAAATACTAACAACACTGAAGGTGCATTTGTTTTATTTTTTTCCCCCTGAAAATAATATATTTTTTAAAATACACACCAGTATAGTTAGTTGAAGGCTGTGGACATGTAAAAGATGTTCGCTCGTCCGTGTCTATTGGCTGACTTTTGTCATTTGAATTCGGTAGGGTTTTCTGTCAAATAGAAATTATGGAAAAGAGAAGTAGACACTTGTCAAGGAGCAAACAATATTACACTTTCAAGCTGGCTCCACCTAATTCTGCATTTGAGTGCTGGCTGTGTGTATGTGTGTATGTGTGTGTGGGTGTGTGCGTGCGCGCGCGCTATTTTCCTCTAATAAACCTCAAAGCCCTAATTAGACATGGAGAAAGAGGGGTGAGAACCCCATTACTGGTCATTCTGACAAAAATGGAAGCAGTGCCCCTCTGCTCCTAGAGCCCTAGGGAAGGACGCCCCAAAAAAGGGCAAAAACCTGTGTGTTTTCTTTTAGAGCCCTGAGTTGGGGAGACCTTTCAGAGAAATACACAGCAATTAACATTTGAAAAAGCAAAATGCTGAAACGAGGGGAGGTGGCTAACAAAAAAATTAAACCATCCTAAAAATTAGTCTTCAATCCCTGCAAATTTCCAGATGCCACAGAAAATCAATGCAAACGCGCCCCTTCCTAACTGAGCAGACAGCTCTCCTGCGGGGAGCTGTTTCCAATAGCAAGTGGAGTTGGAGCTCCCACCTCCGATGGAGCGATGGGAACTGTTACCCTGAGGCTACCGGGAGGGGAGGTAGTGGTGTAGCCCTCCCCCCCAGCTCGCGCTTCCCACCTGTTCCCTCCTCCCCCAGCTGGGGCGCCGGAGAAACACCGACATCCGCCTGGAGTCGGGGTACAGAGAGCTGAGTCTCTTACCAAACCAAGGAGGAAACTCACATAGGCCCCCAGAGGCCGAAGATCCGGCCAAAGAGATGGAGATTCGGGGTCCAAGGCAAACGCAATAGCCAGCCCAGAAGACCAGGCTCCTGTGCCCGGGCGAACAGAAAGCTGGCTAATAGGCCACGTTGGTCCCCGAGCGAGTGTGAAATGCAATGGAGGGGGACAGCCTCCCCTCCGCCCACGCGCTAGTGTGTGTGTGTGTGTGTGTGTGTGTGTGTGTGTGTGTTTGTGTGTGTGTAAAACACGTGCACTTGAAGCGGGCCTCTGGCCACAGAAGTCGGCTGGGGAAGTTCACCCGCGCGGCTTCCCGGGCCCTGAACCCACACTTTGCCCTGTCCCCCATCCTCCGCCTAAGACACTCCAACAGTTCCCCCAATCCTGGTCAAGCCTGCACAGGTGCCTTTAACTGGAAGACTCCCGAGAAAAGATCTCCCCCCGCCTCCCGCCGGAGGAAAGGAGGCAGGGGGTAGCGGGTAAGACGGGCTGGGAAGAAAGATGGTACTTCTACAGCTCAGACCTCCCTATCTTGGAGTAACTGTCGTCACACTCAATCTTTTCACCCTCACCCACGGTATCCAAAAAGCAGAGAGAGATTCGCGGGAAAATCGGGTTTACGAAAACGTCGGGGTTTGACGCGGGAGGGCTCTTGAGACCTGCGCAGGCTTTGCTTAGATTCAAAAGTATGATTTTAATTTTCTTAATGAAGGCGCGCTCTAGAGCTCAGCTGGTAATGGCTGTGCTTAGTTTAATAGACTTCTGTCGAACAGAAAAAGACGGATAACTATCGGTTATAAGTAATCTGCTCTAATGCAATTATTTTCCCAGGTTCGAATGTCATTGGGCAGAGAGGGCAGGAGTGAATTAGGGCCCCGGGGACCGCGGACGCGGGGCAAGGAGACCGCCTGAAATACGAGCCGAACCTGTTTTGTGAGATGCACTTGGGTTTAGGGGTCGGGGTCGAAGGCTTCAAAGCCCTAGATCTGCACGTGTGAAATCTCTCTCTCTCTCTCTCTCTCTCTCTCTCTCTCTCTCTCTCTCTCTCTCTCTCTCTCTCTCTCTCTCTCTCTCTCCCTCCCTCCCTCCCTCCCTCCCTGTCTCCCTCCCTCCTCGTCTCACCATTTCTCATTTTCTCTCTAGCTCCCCCTTCCCCTTTCTCCTCAGGTCTCTCAGAGTTAATGTGGATTTCCTTTACCTCTCCTCTGTTTTGCCTGTCTGTGTGTATCTCAGGCAGATCCATTCAGTCCGAAGTATTTCTCCAAAACACACTCACACAGAAATAGGCTTTGGAATGTGTCAACCCATTCGCCTTTTGAAATCCAGTAAAATAAGGATGTTGAAAATGTTGGTGGTGCTGTGTACACATATCAGGAGGATTATTTCTATCCAAATACAGAGCCAATCCAGGTCACTGTCCAAAAGTAGCCCCATCTTAGCCCTGACACAAATTGTCATTCCTGGTAGTTTTTATCTCAAATGATCCTAACTCTTCTTAGCTCTCTACTTCCCTTTGCCTGGCAAATACAATCTCAGGCAAAGGTGATTTTAAAAAATAAAAATAATAACACTATTCAGAATTTCCCTTCTGACAGCAAACAAGCCAAATGGGTGGGAGGAAAGGCTTGCATTCTCACCTAGATGAAGGCTTTGACGGCAGGCCCGAAGGCCAGAGAGGTGAGCGCTGGACAGTGGAGCCAGGCACCCTGGAGTCCTGTCTGAACGTCTGCCCACGGCATTTCCAGCCTCACTTTCCTCCATAGCCTCTCTCTCCAAATTCTGGGGAACAAAGAAAGTCCATAGGACTGACTCGCAAAACAAGGTTAAGTGAACCCCAGTTATGGGTCTCTGTTCTAGACCAGGGAGGTGAGGTGAGGGTGGTTGGGTGTGGTGCGTCTCTGACTCAAGTTCCATAGACTAACTTGGCCTACAATTCCTTAGCCTTGTACATTCATATTCTCTCTCTCTCTCTCTCTCTCTCTCTCTCTCTCTCTCCACCCCCTCCTTCCCTCCCTTCCACCCTCCCTCCCACTCCTTCTCTCTGTCACACACACCAAAGCCGACCTAGGTGAACGTGTCCACAGACATCCACAAAGCTCTGTAATTGCTATCCTCTTCCCTGACCCAACCCTCCCCAATTCCCCCTTGCCCCGCCACATCTCAAAAAACAAACAAACAAAAAAACAACAAATAAGCAAAAAACACCCGTTGGCAAAACCCCTCAGGTCTCCCTAGCTGAGGAAGAGCTGGAACTTGTGATACAGAGGGAGAAAGTACCCTTGCTTCTCGAAAGCCCTCTTGGAGGGTGGGGGTTGAGTGAAGGGGTGTTTCCGACCTTCCTTTTACCCCCAGGCTCTTCCCGGGCTGCTGGGGGAATTAGGAAGAGATCCAGTTCTCAGGCCCCAAGGACTCCCAGGACTTGGCGAAGCCGCGCAGGGCAGCCACCTCCCAGGTGCCTAGATGTAACTGTCTGGGGTTCCATGTCCGCCAGAGCGAGAAAGTCTCCGATCAGAAGAATCAGAAGAGCCGCGCTCAAAACTTCAGCGCTCCGCCTCCATTGCGCTTTAAAGATAGCCAAGGTCTCTAGGCAAGCTCAGGCCCAGCCAGCTCCAGCACCAACCCACCGCAGAAGCCTCTGCTGGGCAGGTGTCAGTCAGGGCCACTGCGTGACTTAGTGACTTTGGTTGGCACCAAGGATGGAAGACCGGCCCCCGGGTCCAAGAGCAGATTTTGGAACGGGAGAAGGGGTGATTGTCAGAGCTCCCCCTGTCCCCAACACTGCATTCTTTCCTGGATGAAGTCCCTCTGTCATCCCTTCAACAGCTCTCCTGCCGGAAAACTGCTGTTTTGCTTTGTTTTGGTGACTTGGGAGAGCTACAGCAAAGACCCAGAAAGCTCCCACAAGCTTTAGGTGGATCAAACTCTGCTTTTGAAAAGTAGGTGTGAGAGGAGTGGAAAGAGATTCTATTCCCAACAGTTTCCCCAAATCCACTTCAGCCAAGCAAGGTTAAGAAAGGCTTGGTAGAGAGTGAGGAAAATCCAGTTACCCTCTCCATAGGCCCCAGGAAGAAACCTGGACAGAGTAAAGAATCACAGCTCCTAACCCAGCTGAGAATTCCTTGCAAAGATGGCTTGGACTCCCAGCCTGGGCCACTTGTCCAGGTGCCCCTCTGTAGGCTCTCATAGGCCATTCTCAACCCTGAAGCAACGGTTAGATTAGGTCTGGGGACACACAAGGAGGCCAAAGAGTTAGGTTTGCTTCTTTCTTACTTCTTCCGTTTTAAAAGTCGGTAGAGGAAACCATTTTTTGTGTGTGCAGTAAATCAAATGTGTAATTGTATTTGCATAGACTTAAGGCATAAAAATTAATCTTTTCTTCAATTATACATAAGATATTTTTTAAAGGACTTCATGAACATGGCACGCTTTTACAGAAGAAGGTACTTAATTGTAGGCTTTAAGGATAAAGAACACTAAGAATACCTGATGTCCCCTTCTTCTGCCTTCACCTAAGTAAGGGAGGTGGTGGTGTACTAAGAATATCTCAGGTGACAAGAGCTTCTAAAACAAACTAACCAATACATAAAAGTAACACATTATTGCACCTTTAAAGTAAGTTCTCCTAAAAGGTGTTAGAAGCAAATACCTCACTGCAAAGTTAAGATTTTTATGGCTACTTATTTATCCAGGTCTCTTAATTTGAATACAGATTAAATAATTTGTTCAGAAGGGGTGATATTGCCCACCAGAACAGTGCAAAGGCAGTTGTTTATACTTTGAAGCTTATCCATTGGCTTAGGACTTTTGAATGTTCAAGTGAAGTGTAAATAGAATAAGGTCACAGGTGATTGACAAGTTCAAGTTACTCAGCTCAATTATCAAAATTTTATTTCTAAATTATGTTCAATTTTATTTTCCTGCTTTGGTATAAATTACCTTAGAAAATCCAATGGGAATGGACAATTTACACCATGTCCTACCTACCATGGTTTATTTGTAAAGTCATTTTGTGATGTATGCCTCCTTTAATGTTTCTGTGGAGACCAAGTCTTTACAATTAGATTTAGAAACACAGCTATCATGCTAATTCAAAGGCAGTCACTTTAGAGACACAATAATCACTATATTTTTGACAACTTTCTAAAATATCTCTAATCCTAAACTGCAGGCGGGACCTGCAGACTGGAATCTAATTCTCTGGATATTGGCATGCTACATTCAATGTCCATCTGGCCAAACAATGGAGTGTAATTTGAAAATATACACCTTACAACTCACTCTCTATATAATACCACGAAGTTCTCCTATGCATTATTTCATAGATACTCACGCTCTTCAGATCAAGGCTCATGCTGCCACATCTGGAAATGCTTCCTCTGCTCTTATCCCCGCCCACCCCCCCATCCCTCCCCAAGTCAGACACCAGTGAGAGAAATGGCTGAAGCCTCCCCTTCCACCATTATATGATAGCATCAGCTTTTAATCAGCGAGAGGCACTCCTATTTAAATTTACACGATGACTCTTTATTTCATTTATCTTTTCTTTTGGAGGAAAGTGAAACAAGAGTACCACCCTTATTAATTATAAGATTGATGGGGTGAAAAAAGCCAAACGGATTTGGCTTGCAAATTATTAGTAGGGGTATGAATATTTATGATGGTGCCAGGAACTGCAGTCATGAACCCTGGGTATGAAGCTTGGGAGACAGTCAGACCAGTGCATTCAGTGAGGGTTCAGTCTCCCCAAATCTGACATGACATAAATGGAAACTTTAAATTAGACTCAGGGTGGGCTCCCATCACATCACCACCACCCCCCCTTTTTTTTGGCTAACCTTGCTGAACATGAATTTACTTCTGGTGGCCTCTATCATAAAGTTTAAAAACCTTTTAAAGTAAAAGCAGATACTTATAATTTTGTGAAGAAAACCTGTGTTTGTGCTTTTGCCACTTGATATTCTTTTATGTTTTAAATCAAGTTTATCTGTGAAATATTTGTGACATACATTTAAACAATTTAAAGCTATTTTTATTCAGTCTAAAAATATTGGAAACCTAAAATATCCTGGGTATAAAGAGGATTTAAGTAGACACAATAGTAGTTAGATACAGACAGAAATGAGAAGGCAAAACAAAACAGCAATGGAAGAGAGATGAAAGGACAAGTTTTTTGTTGTTGTTGTTGTTTTGTTTTTAATCTTTTTGCTTGTTTTCCTTTTTCTGCACCAGACTTACTTATGCTTTAGTCCCAAAGTGAGAAAATTTAAATGAAAGGTGGAGGAAGAAAGGGTCAAGGTAGAAAGGGGAAGGGTGAAAACAAGGATTTAATAATTCAGTAAAATAATTTGGTAAAAGACAAACTATCTCCTCCTGTTTTCCTCCTCTTAATCACACGTTTAAGAGTTTTGAAAAAGGGCTGTGGATTTGAGACTTAATGATCTCAACTACTGTTTCATCACTGGTTTCTTTTTCGTTAAGTAGAAGCTGACCCAATCCTGTGAAAATAGTTTATTCTGACTCAGAGCCAGTTTAGCATATATATTTTGAAAAGGAAGGCAAGTTGTTTTCAAAACAGAAATGCTAAGCATTCTAAAAAGCAATTTAAAAAATGCTCTCAAAATTTCTGAAAAACTCCCAACTACATATATATATATATATATATATATATATATATATATATATATATATATATATCAATTGTAAGTGGATATTTGTGCTAAATTGATGCTTTATATATATCCTGTCTCAATTTGTCTGTTCTCTGTAAGGATATAATTTTTTTTAAAGAAGCGATACCACTGACAACAATTTAGTTAAATTCAGAAACCTTGAAATTGATGGCATCTCCTATCAATCACACTCAGTAGATACAGTAAAACACATTCAACATTTGTATATCAATAGTGGCACACACACAAATCTGTTTTGTTCAATTTAAATGCTCTTCAACATGTCATTTCATATTTTTCTGGAACATGTTATGGGTTAGTCATCCTGTTTCAGCTGATTGTTAAATCCTTAACCTAATGAAAATTCAAAATAGAATATTTACTCGTCATGGATTTCAGAGCTGAAAGGTGGGATTTGAGGATAATTCGACCAATGCTTCTTATCTTTCCAACAAAAAAGTGGAGGTGTAAAGATGGCAACTGACCAGTCCAGCTCATAAAACGAATTAGCTCTAGCTTCTGATAAGATCCCAGGGCTCTTAACTTGAGCTCAATTTTCCTTGTGATAACAGTGCTTTCCCATCTTCTGGCCTTCATGTTAGAGTAGTATTTATAATATTACATGCAGACTTTTCTACTAATATTTTTCTTTCCAGCACACTGACAATGAAATTCGTATTAAATAATAATAAGATATTGACTGGTCTGTTTGCCGATATGAAGATTTGTTGTTGATCTGTGATGTCTGTATTGATTAGGCAAGAATGAGATCTATCCTCTACCTGAAGGATAAACAGATCTCAGTACTGGCATAAAAACAAACTCTGTATTATAATAATAGAAATCCTAACCTTCTCTATTTATTGGTTGTGCATCAGCTCAGTCAATCAAGCTAGAAACAGATATAAATAGGGATAACTGAAAGCTATACCTCAAAATCTCCAAAAATGTTCACTAGAGATATTTAAACTGATACGAGAATTCCTGACTTCAGCACTAGTAGCTTGCTTCTAGGTAACTTTTCCATCTGGCTCTTCTCTTCACCCCAAATTGAATCCTACATGTGCTCCATATATTTTACATTAAGGGGAATCCTATTCATGCCTGAGATGATCTTATATTTATGATGGCCTCTTCTGTCAAATTGTTATTTCTGTAGCTTGCTGTCAAAAATGTCACTCAAAGTTTCCTTTCCACCCCTCTTTACCCTCTGTCATAGTAACTTAGAAGGTGTAATCTAAGTTGAATCTGCTTCACCTATAAAATACAGCTAGGAGAACTTCTTTTTTTTTTTTCTCCCTCTTTCTGTCTGTCCCCCCGCTTCCTTCACCCCCAGCTTTATCTTCATTCTGTTTAAGAGCTGTTGTTCATTCTTTCTCCTTGTGGTAAAATTGTTCATCCAAGCAGTTTCTCTGAAGGTTCAAAAGCCTAACTTTTGTGAGAAAAGTTCATGTATAAATATGTTTGGCATATTTTCTGAGTCTGTGCAACTTAGGTTAATTCTTAAGCAAGAAAAAGAAGAACACCAAAACAAAAATGCCCTCCAATTACACAACGTTTTGAAGCATAAATTACAGGTATTTGATTTTTGAAAATATAAAATATTGAACTTGTTAGCATTTAAAACTCTTTTCTTTATCAGTGTGACCTCCTTTTTGCTATGTTTCCATTTCATTATTTTTGCATGAATATGATAAATGGTCATGAAATCTAACCATTTTTATTTAATGTTCATAAAAACTGGTATGTTTTCCAACAGATGTGGCCTTATATGGTTCAGTGAATTTAGGGGGCTTCTCATATAAATGGAATAATAACCATACGGAAGATGAATTTTATACCCTGCTTACCTCTTCCAGAACTCACTCTTATTATACTTACAAATAGTGTTTATTACGTATTATGCAGTATACACACCATTGTCCAGACACTGTACGAACCTTACTTTGATCACTGCCACCTAGAGTTTATAATCCGAGACAGCACTGACACCAAAATATACAGAGAAATATAGACAAACAGAAGACATGGCACAGTTCTATATTATTCTTTTTCTACAAAAAAATTAAATGTAATGGAGCCTTGCTCATGAATGAAGAAATATTTATCTTCTTTCCATTCAAATATTTTTTTTTTCTGACCCAAATAAATGGTTGGAAAAGCAAGACTAGTTCATTTCATTTATTTTCTATCAATTAGGGGTAACTTTGAGGAATAACTCATTGCTTTTTAAACTTTTTAAAACAGAGATCAGCAAAGAAGAGAAAGTGTTAGTTAGAGCTTCCTACGTGGAAAGGATGTACGAGTTTAACTCACAAAGGCAGGAGAACCCAGTGGTTTAAAACATAGCTTTCTATAGGCAGACTGTCTGGATCTAAATGCTGGCTCAGCCACTAAGTAACTGTGTGACCTTAGGCAAACTAACTAACACTTCTAAACTTCTCACAGGACTTTCACGTGGGGATAAAATGAGTGAATGCATGAGGGAATTTATCCTAGTATTCGGTTCATGGTGAGGATTCAACAGGTATCAGTTACCATCATCATCATCACCATCATCACCATCATCATTATTATTAGTCAACTCCCTACCTTCCTTCCCAGCTTAGATAGGACCACATATGAACAATCCATGATATTTAGAAATCTTTTACTTTTACTAATCATGTAGAAACTCAATATTAGTGTGGATTCACAATTTGTTCTATATCACTCAAGTCACTGCAGTTGTATGTTTGTACCTGTATACTTATCTTTTAGTATTCTACCTTTAAAAAAGACCTACATGGCATACATTTTGCATGCAAGTCATTGAGTAAATAGTTTGTGGGGTTGTTTGGTAATGACATAATTGGAAGACGCCTAGCATGGAGTCAGAAAAACAAGATTCTAAATCTGTTTCTGTCACTAATTAAAATGAGACTGCGCCTCAATTTCCTTACCTATAAAATCAGTCAGAGTAGAATAGATCCAAAGTCCGTTCTGGTTATAATAGTCAAAGATTGTGCAACTCACATAGGAACCTTTTCCTGGAGGAACTTTTTTTCCCTTCCAAGTGTATATTGAGAAACTATTATCTCTCTGGTCCTGTGCCAGGTCTTGGGACTCAAAGAGAAATACTTTACAGTGTAGTGGAGAGACAAACATTACATTACGGTGTGATAAATGTTATGTTAGAGGTATATATAGGGAATTATAAGACCAGATATATTATAAGACCATCTCACCAATGGGCAGCAAACACATAACTGATGGGAGGATAAAGGAAAACTTTGTAGAATCCTTGGCACCTGAATAGAATCTTGAAGACGAAATAAGAGCTAAGGAAGAGGTAAGGAGGAAAGGCACAGCAGAAGGGAATAGCATGTACAAAGAAACAAAAGAGAAAGAAAGGTCATAGAGAGAACTGGTAGCTCAGATGGCTGGGGGCTGTATGGGTAAGTAGGCAGAGATGAGGTTTCCCCTCATTCCTCCACGTCTCTGTCTCCTTTGGCTTCAGTACCGTCCATTTGCTGAGGACACCCCAGTTTATATCTTCAGCCCAGATTTGATCTTGAACTGTAGACCAGCACCTCCAACTCTCCATGGACATCTCTATATGTCTGGGGGTGCCTCAAACTTGTGATTTTTCACCTCCCCCGCCCCCAGGAAACTCCTTCTCCTGTGTTCACTATTGTGGTAAATGGTGTTAACATCCACTCAGTTGACTGTGCTAGAAATTTAGGTTTGACCCTTGTCACTTCTCTTTTCTGTATCACCGATATGCTCCAACCCAATTTGCAGGGCCTAATAATTAGCCCCCTAAATACATTTCTAACCCATATGCTTCTCTCTAGCTCCACTGCCACGACTCTAGTCCACGCTGCCATTGTTTGGATTTGATTGGGCGCTAGAGTGAAATCTGATCCCATAATATTCCTATTTAAAATCATTTGAAATTTACATAACCTTGTTAACCAATGTCACTCCAATAAATTTAATAAAACAATAAATAAAATCCTTCAATGGGAACACACCATTCTTAGGATGAAGTGAAAATTCCTTAACATATTCTAAAACCACGTTCGATTTTACTTCTGTCCCCTCATCTCCAGCCCCACTTGCAATCCCCTCATTCTCTTTGATGTAGTCACATTGCCTTTCTTTATGTTGCTCAAATGGTCTAGACTTCTGCCTACATGAGGGCTCCTGCACTTTCTGTCCCTTTGTTTTGGAAGGCCTTTTTCTTCCTCCACCAGCCCCCATCTCTAACTGGGCTAACTGCTATTCATTCTTCCAATCTCAGTTTAAATGCCATTTCCTTGCAGAAGTTTTCTCGACCAGTCTCCCTTTCGATTAGGCTAGATTCTCTATTCTCATAATAACACTTAAATTTTCTTTGTAGCATTATCACATTTACAGTTAGTTAATAATTATTTGTGTAATTATATGTCTAGTCTCTGTTTCTCCCACTGCACTGTGCATTTTATAAGGACAAGGTTAGGTATATTTGATTCACTACAGTATTCTCAATGTCTAATACATTTTTTTTTTAAGGAAAAACAAGATGAAAGGGAGGGAGAAGTTACATAAGAGTCTGCTGAGAGGTCATGGTGACCTTGGAGAAGGCAGTTTCAGTGGAGTGGTATGGGCAGAGGGCTAACTGAAGTGGTTTGAGGAGCGAAAATGAGGTGAGAAAGTGGAGGCAGTGGATGTAAACTAATTTTAAGAAGCTTATGCATGGGAAAAATAAAAACAACATGGCAATAGATAAAGGGAAGATGTAGGGTCATGGGGTATTTTACTTTTAAACATAAGAGAGAACTGAGCTTATTTATATGGCTGAAGAGATAGCAATAAAAGAGAAGATATACTGACTATTTGAGAGATTAAGGATATAAGTACAAGAAGATATAATTTAATGGAAGAATGTTGTAGGATAAGCTGGGATCCAGAGCAAGGAGACAAGAAAGGCAATAAAGGCAGGTAAGCATATGGACTAAACAGAGGTGTGGGGCCCAGAAGATAATGTGGGTCCTGCTTGATAGCTTGGATGATCCCCCAGTTGTAGGAGGCGGGGAGGAAGAGCATAAAGAGAGAGGTAAAAGCTTAGAATCAGTGTTGAGAGGAATGGGAGAGGGAGCTGTTCAGGATCAGGTCAAACGATTGCTGAACCTTGCCGAGGGAGATTTATGGTGCCAACCATCCATATCATTGTATAATTTTCTCCAGAAGTGCTCAGCAATTTCAGTGAAGGAGTGAGATGTGCGGATTCTTCCAAGTCTGAGAGTTTGCAGAGAAGGAACAGTTAGGAAGTTGAGAATAGAGGTTAGGGAGTAATACTTGAATTATTGAACCATTGGGTCTAAGTTAGCTAGAAGAGGAAATGAAGACACAAGGTGATGACAGACTGGGAGGATGGTCAGTGATAGAGAGGTCGGATATTTTCTTGAAGAAAGGAATAGCGAGATTCTGAGAGCTGGAAGAATGAATAGGGTGCGGTGAGAGATTGTTAATGTTGGAATTTCAACTGTAGAGGTGTAAGTTACCTGGGAGATAAGTAGATCCAGATTGGAATCTTCATGTCTGTCCTAGAAGCTATGACAGCGCCCTCATTTTCTTCTCCTCTCACTTCAGGCTAGGAATCCCTTTTCTGCACCTAGGGTCATATCACACACAAACAGGCAATGGAGAATATGGGGGTAGGTTTCATTGACTAGGTCTTTGTCAGTTTCATTCCCCTCACTTCAAAAAATTTGTAGTGTGTGAATACCAGGTGCCAAGGTATTGCTGTGTGGTAGAGGAGACTCAGTGTTTCCATTTGAGCTACATCATTCTGCTAACTTGGCAGAGAGTAGATTTGCTGTGAGGGGTTGGGGGCAGGGGATGGGAGACAAGACTAGAAGCAGCAATATTAGTGGCCTCACCATTTAATACCGCTGTTACTGTGGGGTGTTTGTTTAACCTCTCTGTGTCTTAGTTCCTTCATTTGTAGAATGAGAATGATGATAATACCTATCTTTAGGTTTGTTGAGAAATTACTTACTTATACTGATGTCTTGCAGATCCCGTGGCGGGAGTAGGAAAGATTAAAAAAATGAGCCTGGACCATCTTGCAGTGCCTACAAGTGAGGAAGTACTCACAAAAGTGAGGGCCTGTCAAAAGGGACGTGGAGCCAGCCTGAAGGGGCTACCACTTATCAAACCTGAGATAACTTGAGCATCAAAATAAATAAGGAAGCAATGGATTATAGTCTACTGAATAAAATAAGAATCTGTGAGTCTATAATTATACATAGATACATAAATAAGAAGAGAAAACTCTTTTACAGTAGTATGTCAACTAATAAATATAGAAGGAATGATGAAATTTAAAAAAAAACACCATTTTGCTGCCAACATAGAACAAAAAGGATTCAGGCAAGAATCATCAATGAATGCTAAAATTAGTGGAGGAAAGCTGATGAAGAACAGGATATTTATATCATAAAGAAGTATCTTACTATACATTATTTACTTATTACAGAAGGAAACATATCAACTATTCAGTGGAGAAAGCAGACAGCTCTTTAACCAAATTATCAAAAATTAATTTAACCAAAAAAGGTGGTTTGTCTCCAATGTGATATCGTTAAAAGCACATAACCTCCTTTCTTGGTATTCCAGCCTCAAATGCAAACCCTGAATGTAGTCATGTGACATATCACATGAAAACATACTGAGGGACATTCTATAAAATAACTGGCCTGCATTTATTCAAAAGACTGGCCAAGTAACTATTCCACATTAAAAGAGACTTAGAGACATGACAACTGTAATTTCTTACCCCGGACTGGATTCTACACTGGAAAAAAATTACTATAAAGGACATTATTGAGTTCTTTATAATAGGTGAAATTGTTATATGGACTTTTGGTTAGATAAAAGTACTGTATCAATGTTAAATTTTCTCAATTTTATAATTGTGTTATAGTTACATAGTAAAATAAATACATGACATGACACATCACTGAAATGTAAATGAGTAAAGTAATATGATATATGCAACCAACTCCTAATAATCAAGGAAAAAACGTGGAGAGAAAGAGAAAGAAAGAATGCTAAAGTAAATGTTGCAAAATTATACAAAAATGGGTGAATTTGGGGAAAGTGTACAGGAGATACGCATGCTTATTGCAACTTCTCTGTAAGTTTGAAATTATTTAAAAATGAAATTTAAAAATGAATGTGAAAAAAAAACCTGACCCACTGAAATCTCTCAATAAAAGTCAACTATAATCATCATCATCATTACCACCTCCCCCATCAGCTAGGAAATTGTTGCAGCATTTCTAGTAAGAGGTAACGGAGGACCTCATTTCATGCATCAGGCCGTGGAAATAAGGGTGGAGTCGATGGGAAACACTCATGCTAGTGCACCCGAAATTCTGGCAATGACATGGGGAGTGCTCCATGCGACGGAATGCAACGTGCCTCTAGACTCATCGCAATTCATACAGCTCACGTCGATTCTTTTTTTAAAATTAAGATTTTTATTAAAATATAGCTAACATACAATATTATATTTGTTTCAGGTGCTCATCATGGTTATTCAACAGTACCTACCTGGCACTACACATAGTTATTACCATATTATTGATTATATTCCCTCTGCTAAAGAAGTGATGACCATGATAAGTCCAGCAACCATCTGACACCATACCACGCTATCATAATATTATTGACTATATTTCCTATGTTGTATATTGCAGCCCCCAAACTTGTTTTATACCAGGATCTTTGAACCTCTTATTCCCCTTATCTTTCCCCCCTTTTTTAAATGTTTCAATCACAGTTGACATTCAATATTATTTTATATTAATTTCATGTGTACAGCATAATGGTTAGACATTTATATAATCCAAGAAGTGATTCCCCTGACTAATACTCACCTGGCACTATACAGTTCTTACCATATTATTGGTTATATTCCCTATGCTTTATTTACATCCCATGACTATTTTATAACTACCAATTTGTATTTCTTACTCCCTTCACCTTTTTCACCCTGCCCCAACCCTCCTCCCATCTATTACCCTAACAAATCTAGTACCCATCTGATACCATATAGTTATTACAATATTATTGATGACATTCGTTATGCTGTACACTACATCCCCATGACTATTGTGTAACAACCAATTTGTACTTCTTAATCCCATCCCCTTTTCATCTGACAACCATCAAAATGTTCTCTGTATCTATGAGTTTGCTTCTGTTTCCTTTGTTTATTTTGTTCTTTAGATTCTACGTATGAGTGAAATCATATGACATTTATCTTTCACTGTCTGACTTACTGTACTCAGCACAATACCCTCTAGGTCCATCCATGTTGCAGGTGGCAAAATTTCATTCTTTTTTATGACTGAATAATATTCATTGTATATATGTACCACCTCTATCCATTCATCCACTCAGGGACACCCAGGTTGTCTTCATGTCTTGGCTATAGTAGATAATGTTGCAGTGAACATATGGATGAGCATATCCCCTCAAAGTAGCATTTTGGATTTCTTCGGATGAATACCCAGAAGTGGGATTACTATATCCTTCTTTGTTTCTTGTCATAGTCTTTGTTTTAAAGTCTATTATGTCTGGTATAAGTATTGCTACCCAGCCTTTTTGTTTGTTTGTTTGTTTGTTTCGATTTTATGAAATATCTTTTTTCATCCCTTTATTTTCATTTGTGTGTGTCTTTCGATCTGAAGTGCATCTCTTGTAGGTAGTATATGTAAGGGTCTTCTTTTCTTTCTTTTTTTAAATTAAAGTTTATTGGGGTGACAATTGTTATTAAAGTTACATAGATTTCAGGTGTAGAATTCTGTAATACATCATCTATATATATCACATTGTGTGTTCACCAGCCAGAGTCAGTTCTCTTTCCATCACCATATATTTGATCCACTTTTACCCTCATCTATCACCTCCCTCCCCCTTTACCCTCTGGTAACCACTAAACTATTGTCTATGTCTATGAGTTTTTGTTTCTTCATTTGTTTGTCCTGTTCTTTTGTTGTTTTCAGTTTTATATATATATCCCACATATCAAGGAAATCATACGGTTCTCTACTTTTTCTGTCTGATTTATTTCGCTTAGCATTATAATTTCGAGATCCATCCATGTTGTTGCAAATGGTCCTATTTCATCTTTTCTTATGGCCGAATATTATTCCATTGTGTATATTTGATATCAGAATGGATACACCTGATTTTCTCTGGATACCATTTGCTTGGAGTGTCCATTTCTACCCTTTCACTTTGAGTCTATATTTGTCCTTGTACCCTAGAGGTATTTCTTGGAGGCAGCAAATGGTTGGGTTTAATTTTTTGATCCAATCTGCTACTCTGTGCCTTTTTATTTGTGAGTTTAGTCCATTCACATTTAGGGTGATTATTGATATATGAGGATTTCCTATCATTCTATCTTTGGTTTTCTGGTAGGATTGTATCTCTGCTGTTTCTTTGCCTATTTGTTGCTGGCTATTATTTCAGTGTGGTTGTATTCTATGATTTTTCCCTCTGTTTCTTCTTTTTTTATATTATATATTTCAGTTCTGGATTTTTTTTTTGAGTAGTTACCATTAAGTATATATAAAAGAAAGTTTCATATTTAGATTATTCCATTTTCTTCAGCATGCTTACTTTCTCCATTCACTTATACCAGTTCAGACCTTTACTCTCCCCCCTTTTATGTTTTTGTTGTCACAAATTATCCCTATTTATGCTGGTTGAATAGCCTCCTTCAGTATTTCTTGTAGTGCAGGTCATGTGTTAGAAAATTCCCTCAGCTTCTGTATGTCTGGAAAGGTCTTTGTTCTTCCTTCATATCTAAAGAATATCTTTGCTGAATATATTATTCTTGGCTCATAATTTCTCTCTTTCAATAGTTTGAATATTTGATTCCACTCCCTCCTGGCTTGTAGAGTTTCTGCTGAAAAATCTGATGATAACCTAATGTGCTTTCCTTTGTAGGTTACCGTCTTCTTTTCCCTGGCTGCCTTGAGGATTCTTTGTTGTTAATTTTTGACAGCTTCAATACAATGTGCCTGGGAGAAGGCCTGTTGGGATTGAGGTAATTAGGTGTTCGATTTACTTCTTGGATTTGAGGATCCAGTTCCTTCCACAAGTTTGGGAAGTTCTTGTTGACTATTTGTTTGAATATATTCTCTGTTCCCTTCTCCCTTTCTTCGCCTTCTGGTATGCCCATTATTCTTATATTGCTCTTTCTGATGGAGTCAGCAAGTTCTTGTAGAGTTCTTTCATTTCTTTTAAGTCTCAAGTCTCTCTCTTCTTCCATCTGCGTCATTTCCAGATTTCTATCTTCGATGTCACTGATTCCTTCTTCCATCTGGTCAACTCTACTACCTAAGCTTGCTATTTTATTCTTCACTTCTTTTATTGAGTTCTTAATCTCCAGAAATTCTATTTGGTTCTTTTTTAAAATTTCAATCTCTTTGGTAAAATGTTCATTTTGTTCTTTGATTGTGTTTCTGAGTTCATTAAACTGCCTGTCTGTGTTTTCTTGTATCTCTTTGAGTTTTTTAAGAACTGCAATCTTGAATTCTCTGTCATTTAAGTCACATATTTTCATGTCTTTAAGTTCATTTTCTGGAGACTTTTCATTTTCTTTCTGAGCTGTCTTGTTATCTTGGTTATTCATGGCAATTAACAAGTTATTATTTCTCATTCTAGGCATCTACAGGAGTGGGTTCTGCAACAGGTTGATAGGAAGAGGTCTTTCTTTTGTTTTCCAGCAGATGTTGGTAGAATGTTTTATTTTCTCTCTGACTGCAGCCTTGTATTCTCGCTCATGCTGCAGTGTTACATTTTCTCTGCACTGTTCCGACTTCTCACACAATAGCAGGAGTCCCTGGAAGGGGGCTTCTCCTCTGTGAACAGTTTGCCTGGGTCACAGGGTATCACCTCTGTGGGGAGATGTGGAGAGCTTCTGAAGTTCCAAAGCTCTTCCTGCACTAGTTTCAGAGCCTGTGTGTTTCAGTGGCTCTGTTTACTCTTGCAGGGATCCACCCAGATAGGTAGGGACAGGGACTCAGTGGGTTGTGAGAGGTGACCCAGATAAGGGCGACGACCACCACCACCACCACTTCCAATCCTACTTCTGTGGCTCCCTCCCCTTTGCCAGAACTAGTTGGGGTGCAAGTCTGTAGCTGCAGGCCGCAGTTCTCCGAAGTGCAAATATTCGGTTCTTTTGATCTGACACTACTACAGTTCTGCTTCTAGCACTGGGCAGGTGGGGGTGGGGCAAACTCTGGGAGGGTGGAGAGGGCGCAGCTAGGCTCCATGCCTACAGTAAGCTTTCTGTTCTCTGCTCGGCAGTGAGGGCTTAAACCACCGTTTTCAGCCTTCTTCCCTCAGTCTTGGCTCCGAGGTCTCTGCCATGAGCGTTGGGTTCAGCCGTGTTATATGCTGTCCCCTCAGCCCTGTGGGCCATAAGTGGAGCCCTGGCAGTCTGAGTTCTTCCCTGTCCCGCAGCTGCGGTAGCTCCAGGATGCAGCGAGCTCGGAGCACTGAGCTAGGGCTGCGTGCTGCACCCTCGCGGCTCCGTCTCTGCACTTCTCCCTTCCCTGCTCCCCTGCTTGTGCAATTTGCCCACATTTAGATAATTTCAGTTGTGGTCCTCTTAGTCTTGCCTGTCTGCTGTGCAGGAAGTCCTTTGTGGAGTTATAGTTGTTCAATTTGTTGTAAATTCCAGGGAAGATTTCAACAGGCTCACCTCACGCCGCCATTTATATGACGTCACTGGGTCTTGTTTTCTTATCCATTCAGGCCTCCTATTTTTTTATTGGAGCATTTAATCCATTTGCATTGAAAATAGTTGTTAATAAGTATGTATTTGTCATTTTATTATTCACATTTTTAATTGTTTTGTCTTACAAAATTCCTTCTAGGATTTCTTGTAGTACTGGTTTGGTCGTGATAAACTTCTTTAGGTTTTTCTTGTGTGGGAAGCTCTTTGTCTGTACTTTGATTCTAAATGTTAGCTTTGCTCGGTAGGGTAATATTGGTTGTAGGTCCTTGCTTTTCATCACTTTGAATATTTTCTGCCACTCCCTTCTTGCCTGCAAAGTTTTTGTTAAGAAATCAGCTGACAATCTTATGGGAGCTCCCTAGTAGGTAACTATCTGCTTTCTTTTGCTGCTTTTAATATTCTCTCTTTGTCATTAACCTTTGGGATTTTAATTATGATGTGTCTTGGTGTGAGCCTGTTTGGGTTCATCTTGTTTGGGACTCTCTGTGCTTCCTGGGCTCGTATATTTTTTTCCTTTGCCAGGTTAGGGAAGTTTTTTGTCATTATTTCTTCAAGTAGGTTTTCAATTCATTGCTCTCTCTCTTTTCTTTCTGGTGCCCCTATGATGCGAATGTCGTTACACTTGATGTTGTCCCAGAGGTCCCTGAAAGTATCCTCAATTTTTTTGGATTCTGTTTTCTTTTCATTGTTCTAATTAGATGTTTTCTGCTACCTTATCTTTTAAATAGCTGATTTGATCCTTTGCTTCATCTAACCCACTGTTCATTTCCTGTAATGTATTCTTCATTTCCATTATTGTATTCTTTATTTTTGACTGGTTCTTTTTATGTTTTCTATCTTCATTTTTATTCTTTCCTATCTCTTTGTTGAAGTTCTCCCTGAGACCACTGAGCATCCTTATAACCAGTGTTTGGAACTCTGCATCTTGTAGATTGCTTATCTCCATTTTGTTTAGTTTTTTTTTTCTGGAGCTTTGTTCTGTTCTTTCATTTGGGACATGATTCTTTGTCTCCCCATTTTGGCTGCCTCCCTGTGTTTGTTTCTATGTATTAGGTAGGGCTGCTATGTCTCCCAGTCTTAGAGTGGCCTTATGTAGTAGGTGTGCAGTGAAGCTATGTAGTAAAGTCTGCCTGACCACCTGAGCTTCACACTCCAGGTATGTCCCTTGTCTGAGTTGGTGTTCCTTCCTGTTGTAGTTGAAACTTGATTGCTGTTTGCATGTCAATGGAAGGGATTGACCCTCAGTCTCATTGTTTGTGAGTACTGGACATGACTATAGTGGAGGAGCTGTGGTACAGGGGCAGACCCTACAGAGCAGGGGTCTGCCTCAGTAGGGCTCTAGTGCCTACCCCTTGCTTGTGTTATCTTTGGAGGTGGCTCGGTGATGCTCCAGCTCATTTTGAAGGTGGCCACTGGGATACCAGTCCCAGGTGCATGTAGGAGGGGATCAGATGCAGGTCAAGTTCAGCTGCTGCCCATGCCCTACCCAGGGCCACCTGGCAGGAATCACAAAGCAATCCACAGATGGCTGTCACCCCTACCAGGCTTGGCAGTGTCTTGAGAGGAATTCCATCCAACTATGTGCAGTTCACTTCTGTGCTATATGGAACCTCTGTAGGGACAATAGTAGAAAATAAAGGCTAGCTCATTTTGAGATAGACCAAGATCTTCTTCTACCACCCTTTCCTTCTTTTAGGGAGAATATGAGAAGAAGAAGTAGGTAGAGAAAGAAAGAGGAATGAGAATTGTTATGAGAATAAACAAGAATGGGTTCTAGAAGACATCGTCTTTCTCTATTTCTGCAATCTTTTCCTGGCTGCCAGTCACTTACCCTGCAGTTGTTTGTGCCTAAGCCTGATGCTCTTTCCAGACTAGAAGTAGGTAAGGTAACTCACGTCCTCTCTCAGGGTTACTTTTTAAAATTCTATAGTTCAAGATCAACGTAGTGACTCATTTATATCTGTAAATCTTTACCCAACCCAGGCAGCACACATGTATGAGACTGGATGAAAGACTGTCAAATAGAGTATCTCAACAAAACACTGGTTAGTTTGTTAAGCTACTTTGAACAAATAAAGTGAATTTTATCAGAAATAGTATTATTTAAAGCCTCCAGTATTTCCTGTTTGCTGACAGAATAAAGCTCAAGATGACTTTCTACTATCTTGAATTATTCCACCTTGCCAAACCCTCCACACATTGATATTCAAACCCCACTGGACAACTTATGAGGTCATCATCCTGTGGCTTTGCTCATTCTATTATTTAAATCAGGAATTCCTTGGTCCACCACTGGACCAAGTTTGAGAGTCAACTCAAATGCCACCTACTTCTGGAAGCCCTCCATGATACTGCCAAACAGAATGAAACATTGTTTTGTCTATATAAAGTATTTTCCCCATATATACATGAATATATTGTCATACAATTTAACATAAGTATGACAACTTTTATTGACTTGCCTTTTAGTCTTTTCTTTCTATGCTTATGTCTTAAGAAGACTTTAAAAACTAGAACTAGAACTATTGTAGGTGAGAACATTATTGGGTATTTATTAGGGAGAGTTGGAGGAAGGAAAACATGAAATTAAAGATACTAAACTATCTGTAAGTTTTGGTGTAAAATTGTGTAAGCAAAATGAGGACTTTTACTTTTAGAAACTTAGGCTCCTTTTTAAGAGTCTCATGCTTTACCAACTGAGCTAGCCAGGCACCCTTAAGCTCCTTTTTAGAACATTAATTTTTATGTCATATTTAGTAGAGATAATGCAGTTTGTATATAAAAACTTTATCACTGGATTATTTACCTTTTTATTTTTTCTTTCAAAAACTGTTGTCTTTCCAACTCCATTTTTAGGCACAGACAAATGGTCAGCTGACTGACATCATTTATAGAAGCATCTATTTTACAAGCTCTACTTGTGGAAGTGGAATAAAAAGGAGGTGTAACCCATAGTTTAAGATACCCACTGATAATGAAGGTATTTGAGTGATGGTAATTGGCAAGGAGAAAGACTTAAAGATCTATCTAGAGACCAACCCTCACACTCCAGGCATGCTGCCAGATAAAGACTAAAAACAGCATGCAAAATGGCAAGAAAAATATGCTCCTTGGTTTCTTCATTGCCATAAAAGCCATCGGGAAGAGCTTAAAGAGATATACCATTCCTGAATGGTAACTTTAGACTTCTTTTTTTTTATGACCTGAATGAAAGCTTTTGCCATTACGGAATGGAGACAAGGAATACCATCTTCAATGAAGTAAAGCCATCTGGTCTATCTACTCGTCACCAAAAACAGGTAAAGTAAGTAAGGTTGCAGAATGGTCATCCATTTAAATTCAATGCTGCTTTTGGAATCTGATCAGTAACTCAACAGTACTGTTTCCTTCTTTTAGGTGAAAAGAAGGAAACGGCTTTAATCTTGAGGATGACAATTTTATTAGCGATGTGTGCTTGATTTTTTCACACCCAGACAAGATTTGGTAGTACACAACAAACTTACAGGATGTAGCCACCGCTTTTTGCTTCAAGAAATGTCTATCAATTTAATTATTAAAACTAGTTTAATGTTGGTGCCCTTGTGAGCCGAATCTTTAAGATGATATGAATCAATCCACACTCCATTATTTCACTGACATTTAACATGTTCCTTGGAGCTGTCAAGCTGTGTCTCCCTAAGTCTAAGACAAAGAGTAAATCACACTGGTTCAATCAGTGAATATATTTGCTAAAATGGTTGAATGACTGAGCCAACAATTCATTTGACACATTATAAACTGAAACTGAAAGAAATTGGAAGAAATGGGATTATGTGGTTTCCTTGGTCACTTAAAATCTCAAAGTTTGTTTCCTTTTCTGTAAAATGGGTATGCTAAAACTTTGCCCAGATGGATTGTGGTAAAGGTTAGAAATAATGCATGTAAAGTATCTAACATGTAGCAGACTCTTGATAAATGGTTGCTGTAATTTATTATTATTATTATTATTACATATTAAAAGTTCAAGTTACTTTGAAGAAATTAAACAATTACTGGTATATATATATATATATATTATATATATATATTAAATATCTATATATATATTATATATATATAAATATAATATATATATATTAAAAAATCTATCTAATACTGTTTTATTTAATCAATTTAAGTGTAATGGCAAGAGACAGTTAAAAGCTGGATTAATCCAAGTTGTCAAGCAGCTTAAATAGCAAGCCAGCCACTTATTTTAGTTTATTATTTATCTGCCTTCACTTTGAATAACCAAGCCTTTTACTTTCAGCTGTTTTATGTAATATTTTTTTGTAAATAGCTGACGTAATTGGTATTTTGCTTATAGTAAAAACTGAGTAAGAGAATAATAGAGATTGTGTGATGTGGGCGGAGGCTGTTTCTAGTTCAACATTTTATGAAATGGATTGCAGATGAAATAAAGGCAGTAGTCTCATATGGTGGAATCCCCTACACATTAAGAATACTGGCAGTGTAAAGATTGTAAGCAAAAAGTCAATAAGTACATCAAAAGAAACTTTAAAATGATTTTTTTTGCAAGTCAAGAAAATTGTCAAATGACTTGGAGACTATATATGTTGTGGGGACCAAGTCCCAGAGAGCAGTTTCCAGGCTCTCGGGCTCACATGAAAAGGTGCTGGCTCGGTTATTAGATGGCCATCAGCTGTAATCAGATGGCCATCCGCTGTGGCTGGGGGGCCATCAGCTATTACTGGTTAGCCATTAGCCACTAATATAACTGCTGTGGCTACACTAGGGGGTTGGTTGTTGGCAGAGAAGCGGACGGCGGATTGCACATCGTGTGGAGCCTCCTTCCTGTATCTCTACCCCAGCCACCAGTGAGACTATAGTGGTATGAACCTCCTACCTGTGGCTCTGTTGGCGTTCCTTTTTGGCCTCACCATATCCTGCATTCTTATGCGAGGAGTGGGAGCTGAGACCCCGCCTTACATATGTACTAATGCATTTGTCTTTCTGACCTTCTGATCTTGATTACTTTTTCACTACTATTAGTATCTCTAAGGTTACAATTTGGTGGGATTCTGGATTGCAGTTGTGCTGTCAAAGGGTCATTCTTCTTGGTAATAAGGTAGCTAGTGGTCCCTGGGAGAGAGGAGAAAATGCTCAGATCTTGAAGGCTGCAACACACTGAAGTCGAAAGTAGATTCTTGGCAGAAGCCCAGCTCCTCTTTCTCAGAGCACTCATCATCATTGCAACGAAAAAGAAAATGGTGAGGCTTGCACCTTTAGCCATGAAGTGGGGACCCAAATAACAAAGAAACAAAACCACTGAAACGGCAGACTGGAATAAATTTGGGGATCATTTTTGAGAGTACTTTGTTTTTTCATTTACCATACTGTTGAGTCACATGTTAAGGGTTGTGGGTCCCTTTAAAAAGAAGCATGCTGCTTATTTTGAAGCAAGTTATTATCAAATGACTATGGTTGAAAACATTTCTTAATTTCAAATTGAAGTGAAGTCATTTGAGTTTGAAGCATATGCCTTTGCTAAGTTGTGGCCAAAAAAAGTAAAAATAAAAAAGAAAGACAACTTAATTTTTGCATTCACTGCTTGCAAGTCTGTTGATTCAAGATGTGATGGAAAGTTTAAGTCCTGAAAGTCAGATTTATTTCATGTGGCCTGGAGTGACCCACCCTCATTGTCATTAGTGAGTTTTCATTTCATAAATACAAAGGTAAACTTGAATAATTGTTACATTTAGTCTAAGTGAAGATTGTGACTAGCCTCTGAATTGTATCTATAATTTAAACCTAAACAAAAACCTTGAATGTAAGACCTGAAACCATAAAACTCCTAGAAGAAAACATAGGTGGTAAGCTTCTTGATATAGTGATGAGTTTTTGAATCTGACACTAAAAAGTTCTGCACAGCAAAGGAAACTGTCAACAAAATGAAAAGGCAACCTACTGAATGGGAAAAAATATTTTAAATCATATATCTGATAAGGGGCTACATACAAAATAGATAAAGAATTCATACAACTCAATAGCAAAAAACACAAAACAAAAAACAACCAAATACTCTGATTTAAAAATGGGCAGAAGATAATGAATAGACACTTTTCCCAAAGAAGACATAGCAATAGCCAACAAGTAGATGAAAAGATGTTCTACATCATTAATTATCAAGAAAATGTAAATCAAAACCACAATGAGATTCTACCTCACACCTGTTAGAATGGCTGATCAAAGAGTAGAAACAACAAGTGTTGGCACGGATGTAGAGAAAACGATACCCTTATGCACAGTTGGTGAGAATGTAAATTGGTACAGCCTTTATGGAAAACAGTATAATGTTCCTCAAAAAATTAAAACTAGAACTACCATATTACCCAGCAATTGCATTTCTTGATATTTATCTGAAGAAAACAAAATCACTAATTCTAAAAGATATATGCACTTCCATGTTCATTGCAGTATTATTTACAACAGCCAAGATATGGAAGCCACTTGTGTCCAACGATGGATTAATGAATAAAGAAGTTGTGGTATATCTATCTATATCTATATCTATGTCTTTATCTATATCTATATCTATGTCTCTATATATGGTATGATAAACATATGGGAATGTTTAAATAAAAAAATATTTATTACAGTAAAAGATACATTGCCATTAATCCCCCTCAAAATACGTCCCCTTGCTTTGAACATTTATCCCATCATTCTTGCCACTTTCTGAAGCAGTTCTGGAAGTCCTCTTTTGTGAGCGTTTTTACTTCATCCTCCATCATGACAATGCTCTGTGTCACACTTCGCTTCTGGTATGGCAATTTCTGTCAAATAAAAACATTATGGTGTATCCTCATCCATCTTATTCACTGGATATGGTAATGTGCGACCTCTGGCTCTTCCCCAAAGTCAAAATGACCATGAAAGGTAAATGTTTTGAATCGATTCAGGACATCAAGGCAGCCATGACAGTGCAACTGAATACACGAAAGAGGACTTTCAGAACTGCTTCAGAAAGTGACATGAATGATGGGATAAGCATGTTCAAAGCAAGGGGGAGTATTTTGATGGGATTAATGGCTGTAATGGCTATTAAGCTGTAATAATTTTTAAAAATCGAAACATTCACTTTATTTTTTGATCATACCTTTTGTGTGTGTGTGTGTGTGTGTGTGTGTGTACAAAATGGAATATTATTCAACCATAAAAGAATGAAATCTTCCCATTTGCAACAACATGGATGGACCTCAAATGCGTTATATTAAGTCAGACAGAGAAAGATAAATACTATATGATCTCTTGTATATGTAGAATCTAATACACACACACACACACACACACACGCACGCACACACACACAGATCTGACAATTAAATTCGCGAACTCATCCTAGTAAAAGTGCTACATACTTCATTGCTGAATATCACTACAGTCACCTTTGAAGTACTCCCCTTGGGAAGCTATGCAATGACACCAGTGCCTAGTCCACCCTTCAAAACAATTTTGCAACTCTTTTTCTGGAATGGCCATCAGAGTTGTCATGGTATCATCCTTGATGTCCTGAATGTCATCAAAATGTCTTCCTTTCAATATTTCCTTGATCTTCAGGTAAAGTGGGGGCCAGATCAGGTGAGTAGGGAGGGTGTTCCAATACAGTTATTTCTTTAATGGATAAAAACTTTCTCGCAGACAGTGCCATGTGAGCTGGTGCACTGTCGTGATGCAAGAGCCACGAGTTGTTGGTGAAAAGTTCAAGTTATTTTCGTCTTTTTCACACAGCCTTTTCAGCACTTCCAAATAGTAACTTGGTTAACTGTCCAATTGGTACAAATTCATAATGAACAATCCCTCTGATATCAAAAAAGGTTAGCAACATCATTGCAACAAATTCATGAACTTAATTGTCAGACCTCATATATATTTATATATCAATCTTATATATATCCATATATGTTTATAAATATAACTCACAGATATAGAGAACAGATTGGTGGTTGCCAGAGTGGGGATAGGGTAGGAGAAATGAATGAACTTGTTATAGTATATAAATTATAAATTGATTTAAAAAATGAATAAGACAACTAATTAAATATGGCATTCCAATAAAGTATTTTTATGGCTTAGTTAATAACAGAAATATTGATTAAAACCTTCAACACTATTGGAAAGTCTAGAAGTCTTTTGAATGCAATTGATATTTGTTTTGTAGAATTGATAAACACCAGGAGCAATATCATTGATGTTAGGAGCAATTTTTTGTACAAATCATTCAACGTCTATCAATGTCATTGGGAGAATTTGGAGCATTTCCTATTTTCAGACTATGGCATCATTTAGCTAGCAGCCACCATGTCATAGAGGGAGATCACGTCAACATTTCCTAAAACTAAAAAAAAAAATTAAAAAAAGATTAGAAATTACTGAAATGATTTGATAAACAAATTATACTATAAATTGTATCACTTAATTAGCAGTTTTGTAATATATAGTTTTGTTTAGCTAGGAATAAAGGAAATAATTTTGTATTGTACTGATTGACTAATGTATTACTATACTAATTCTTGACATTTTTAAAGTATCATCCTGTGTTTGATAGACATAGATTTTTCTTGAAGACTCATACACTATCTGGGTTATAGTTCCAGTTCTGCTATTTTGGGGGATGCATGCTCTTGGGGTAGAGATTTACTATCTCTGAGGTTTAATTCCCCCATCTATAAAATGGGTGTAATGTTATTTTCCCTTCCCATACACAATGTGGATTGAATAAGATAATAGATGTTAAAAAGCCTGAAAGCATTAATACAAAAAACACACACAAAAAAGGTTTTGTTAAATAATGACAGGAATATATGAGGTCTGACAATCAAGTTTGCAAACTTGCCACCCTGAGCTTACATTGGTAGCAATGTACAAACAGCTCGGTAAGATTTCATAACCTTGGTATATCACTGTCTCACAGCTGTGTTCGTGTCACGTGTGGTGGTGTCTTGCTGAGTGGTATTCATTATTATTGTTGTGTGATTTTGTGTGCCATCGCGAGAGTGTCTGAGCTTTAATTAGAGCAATGAACAAACACTAAATTTCTTGTTCAAATTGGCAAGAGTGGAAGTAAAATCAGGGACAGGCTAGTCCAAGTTTATGGGCATAGTTCCATGAAGAAAATGGCAGTGTAAAAATGGATTAAAAGTTTTTCTGAGGGGAGAGAATGCATCACTGATGAAGAGAGGTCAGGGCACCAGTAATAAGAGAACTGACGAAAACATTGCAAAAAGTCTTCGAGCTGTGCATCAAAATCGTTAGCTGAATGTGAGAAGCATAGTAGACCAAATAAACATCGATAGATAAATAGAAAAATTTTTAACTGAAAATCTTGGCATGAAACAGGTGTGTGCAAAAATGGTCCTGACAGAGCAAAATCAATGAACAAAAGCAAAGGAGAGTCAAAGTTTGCCAAGACCTTTCGGAGAGGCAAGATGATGTTTTGTGCCGTGTTGTCACTGATGATGAAACATTGGTGTACCAATATGAACCTGAAACAAAGTGTCAAAGTGCACAATTGACGTCAGCCAGTTAGTTCTCCACAACCAACAAAGTTCTATCAGTCCAAATCAAGAGTCAAAACAATGTTGCTAAACTTTTTTGATATCACAGGGATTAATCATTATGAATTTGTACCAACTGGATGAACAATTAACCAAGTTCACTCTTTGAAAGTGCTGAAAGGCTGTGTGAAAAAGTTAGACAAAAACGACCTAAAATTTTCGCCAAAAATTCATGGCTCTTGCATCATGACAATGCACAAGTTCACAGGGCACTGTCTGTGAAGGAGTTTTTATCCAGTAAACAAATAACTGTATTGGAACACCCTCCCTACTCACCTGATCTGGCCCCCAATGACTTCTTTCTTTACCCGAAGATAAAGGAAATATTGAAAGGAGAACATTTGGATGATCTTCAGGACATCAAGGGTAATACAACGACAGCTCTGATGGCCATTCCAGAAAAAGAGTTCCAAAATCACTTTGAAGGGTGGACTAGGTGCTGGCATTGGTGCATAGCTTCCCAAAGGGAGTACCTTGAAGATGACTGTAGTGATATTCAGCAATGAAGTATGTAGCACTTTTTCTAGGATGAGTTCACAAATTTAATTGTCAGACCTTGTACCTAGGAACAGATAGCTGTGAAAACTACCATATACCAAAATATCTAAAACAGGTCACAAACATGAGAAAAGTAGTGTATAAAAAGACTCAGATTGACTCAATTAAAAAAACAAATAAACAAAAAATCCTTAATAACTTAGTTGCAAATGATTCAAAAATAGAGAATGCATGTAATGTGTATCACTCTATGTTAGATGCTATGAAATATCTGCACAATATTATTTGGTGAGAACCTATCTCTATCCATGTGCAATTTATCTTTATGGACCACATACATGCACTAAATTTCCATCTACTTACATTATTTAAACTAGACATTGGGCTTTATGGAACAGTTTCCTCATTGATTTTTCCTATCTTGGAGACAAAGTTTGGATTATTTTCTTAATATTTTAATTTATTGTTTTTCTTAATGATTCATACATCAACATGGTAAGAAACTCAAACAATACAAAAGGATATATACCATGAAGATAAGACTCCTTTCCATTCCCAAACCCCAGTGGTATTTTCTCTCCCTGACAGTTATTATTACTATTTTAAATATTCCATTATAAATGTATTATCTGCATATTCTCTGCATATATCTCCACCACTCTTTTTCTTATTAACATAATAGCATGTTTGGTTCATAACAAGAAACAGAGGGCACACTGAAATTTGGGAAATTAGAGGAGAGTTTCTTTACAAAGAAATTATCACCAAATATGTAGTTATAATATAGGGGAACCACAAGGGGATGGTTCAGTGACCCAGGTTGGTAGCAATGTAGCTGTGACATCTCCTGGGCTCAATGAAAGGAGAAAGTGAGTGGTTATGTGAACTTGCAAGGGAGAAGTCTCATAAAGAAGAAGCAGTGATGCAGCTGGCCCAAGGCAGGGAGGAAATGAACACTCAGACTTTATTGTCCTTTCCTCTGATCCCGCGCTGGGGTCCCTGTCGTGCTGGGTGTCAGGCAGGGTCTCTGGTCCTGCTCCCCACACAAGAACGCAGGATATGGCTAGGCCAAAAAGGAACACCCACGGAGCCTTAGGTAGGGGAGTCACACCACTATACTCTCACTGGCGGCTGGGTTGGAGATACAGGAACCAGGAGCCACACAATTCTCAACCCTCACTGTGCCGCTTGCAGACTCAGCCACCATCTTCTTGCTAGCTCCCCCTTTTTTTTGCTAGCCTAGCCACGGCAGTTATATTCATGGCTAATGGCTCACTGGTTACAGCTGACGGCCAACTAGCCACAGCTGATGGCCATTTGATCACAGTCGACGGCCATTTACTACCTGAGCCAGCACCTTTCTATGTGAGGCTGAGAGCATGGATACTGCTTTTTGGGGCTCTGTCCCCACAGTCCCTCACTGGCCAAATCCATCCAGCAGCAAGAGGACGTAGGAGCCCAGTGATCTAGTCCATAGAGTTTGCTCTCCAAGGCCAAGGAGCAGAGTGGAGAATGGATCAGGATGAGCCACGGGGAAAAAAATCTGCCATTTACTCTTCTTCTCCTAGCTTTTTACAGTTAACAGTATACCTTGGAGATCAGTCCATGTATCAGTACATATAGATGTCTCCCACTCTTTTGAAGGAAGTAATCATTGCTAGATGAAATGTAATTTATTTAATTGGTCTTCTATTGCTAAACATTTAAATTGATTTCCAGTCTTTTGTGAACACAAACACAGCAACAAATATGCTTGTACATATGTCTTCATGCACATGCGTGCTATATCTGTTGTGTAAATTCCTAAAATGAAATTGCTTCCTCATTAATTTAGGGGATCAAATTGAATATGGGGTATTTCTCCAAACAGAAAAAGAAAATGAAGTTGCTCTCATATTTCGGCATGCAGTTGTCAAAAAATTGTTTTGAGTCCTTATTGCCTCCAAATTCCTTATGGCCTAAAAATCCATATTCTTTTTAATTTGTAGAATTGTAGAATAGCGTAGAAGTTAAGAACTTGCACTCAGGAGCTGGTGATCCTGTGTTGGAATCCTGGCTCAGATGAATGACATTGGGCAAGTTTTGCAATGTCTTTATGCTTCTGTTTTCTTCTGTGTAAAATGGAGGTGCTAACAATACTAGTAGCTACCTCAAAAGACTTTGGAGAGTCTTATGTGAATTGATATATGTAGACTGCTTAGACCACCACGTAGAAGTTATAGGAAGGTAGTGCTCCCACCCTGCAGGGAGAGGGCAGATCAACTTGGAAGAAAGAGGCCACTGATCAGCTTGGAGTCTCACAGCGGACCTCTTTCACTACATGGTCTTGAGTTGTAATTTTATAGTAGGTCTTGAAATCAGATAGTGTTAGTTCTTCAGCTTTGTTCTTTTTCTAAGTTGTTTCAGCGAGGTCTTGCTTTTAAGGTTTGTTAGGTGGCAACAGAGCAGTGCTTACTCTAGAGCTAATTATTCCTTTCTAATGATGAAAAATCCTTCCAAATAGTCTGTGAAATGCATCATTACGTTTGCATTTTCCAGTCTGGCTGCTGGATACAGAAACTATTTCTAGCCCCTAGGAACACCTGGTACTATTTCCTCTAATCATTTCGGATGATCCTTTTCCTGGCTTCAGCTAGTTTCCTAACACACTTGCACTGATCAGTATTTTGCCGAATACTCAGGGGCACCCTCTCCTCTCCTGAGTTCCCTCTAGGCACAACTCTCACTTCTCTGGAACTTGATCCTAATGAACTCTGTCTCCTCCAGTCTCCTCAGACTCTCATCTCCATCTCCTCAACTCAGGGACTCTTCAGGGCTCTACCTGAGTTCCACCTCCCTGCACTACGGCCTGGGAAGTCTCAAGGCAATAAGCTGGGCCATATAATTTGAATAAGTAGGATTCATATCATTTGTTTCCCATTTCTCAGAGATCACTGACCTTTACTGCCTGATATAGAGTGACATAAAAATTGTGTTTTTTTTTCTTGTTTGTTTGGTTGTTTCAGTCAGGAGGGTAAACTCAGTTCTTCATCTTGGTTGGAAACAGAAATGCTCTTACCCTGCTTTTTTATTATTCTTTTTTTTTCTTTTCTACCCTTCTATTGGGCTGATTGAGTCTTTATTCAATTTCTTCCCTCTATTGATTTAAAAAGAGTGGGTTTGTTTCTAGTTTTTCAATGTTTACCTTTAAAATTTTAAGACACATACGTGAATTAACGAGTTCTAAAGTAATTAGTATCTTTACCTCTGACAAAGATTTAATAAAACTTTAATTTCCCCTATTTTACCAGTTATTGTTGTCTAAAATTATAGTTCTACCTTTTTTATTATCCCCCCAAATTAATCATCACTCTTATTGTTACATCTGGTTGGTGCTTATTTAGGATTGCCCAGATAGTAATTATTTTCTTTGCTCATTATTTCTTCTTGCACCTCACTCATTCCTTCTATGTTTGATTTCCAGTGGGGTGTGCTAATAATAAATTCTTTATTTTTTCTAAAATTTTTTTTATCTTTATTGAATAATTATTTAGCCGGCTACAGATTTTTATGTGGATAATTATTTACTCTCAGAACTTTAAAGGTATTTTACCATTGCCCTTTGGTTTTTATTGTTATTATTGAGAAGTGTGCTATTAGTCTAATAGGTATTCCCAGGAAGGTGATATATGTCTTTTTTGCCGCTTTTTAAATACCTTCTCTGATTTAGTATTCTGCAAGTCACTACAATATGTCTAGGTACCTTTATGTTAATTCATTCTCTTTGGGACTCATTGTGATTCCTGAAGTTAATTATTCAATTCTAGAATATTCCCTTGATATTATCACTTTAAATATCGTTCCTCTCCTATATTCTCTATTTGTCCCATTAAACAAGTTTCAGAAATTTTTATTTTACCCTCTGTGTCTCTTAATGCCTCTTTAATATATTTCATCTTCTTATTTTTCTTCCTTTATTATGAGTAATCCTTCAGTTCTGTTTTCTATTTCTTCACACCTGCTTAGTACCTCTTGAAAATTCCTTTAACTCAGTTTTTATTCCTCCTTTTATATTTTAAAATAATTTCAAATATTTATTTTAAATTCTGTGTGATAATTTTTTTCTTTTTAAAAAAACTTTTATTTATTTTAAATGTGTTTTTCCAGGATCCATCAGCTCCAAGTCAAGCAGTTGTTTCAATCTAGTTGTGGAGGGCACAGCTCACAGTGGCCCAAGTGGGGATCAAACCGGCAACCTTGTTGTTAAGAGCACCGCGCTCTAACCAACTGAGCTAACCGCCCGCCCTGATAATTTTCTTTTGTGAAGTTCTTGAGATCATGGCAGGTTGCTTCCTTATGTAGTTTGTAATTTTGGATTGTGATTTCATGTCAACTAGGCTTTATTTGTGAAAACTCGGCATCTTGGATTGAGGATGTGTTTTTCTAGAGAGGTTTTGCATTTGCTTTTTCAAGCTGGCCCAGTACTATTACTTGCACAGAATAACTTTTCATATTAACTTTTTGACAAGATGACCAGATCATGTATTTTAAACTGTGTGTGTCTGTGTGTGTGTGTGTAATACACATTGTGTATATATATAATATATAGTAAATATGTATATAAATACGAACATAAATGAAACCTTTGTGAGGGTGGATTATTGATACAAATTCTCAAGGAAAATCTTTTTTTCCCCATCGACTTTATTTTGTTTAGTGTTTGTATATTCTTGTCCAGTACCACACTATTTTAATTATTGTCGCTCTCGTATATTTTACTATCTTCTAGAATTAAGAAATATCCCTTATTTATTATCCCATTATTAATTTTATCCCATATTCCATACTTACTGTTTGAAAAAATTAGATTCCTCATCATCTTGCTGCCAAGAGATATTGTCTAAGTCTATCTTTTCACAAACTACTTAGTTCCTCAGAAGTTGGGGATTTATCCAGCATAGGGTCAGCTCTCGGTTACCATTTGAATTTTTGTTTCCTCTTTATTATTGGTCTCTTGGATTTACCTTACTTGTGAACTCAGTCATGTAGTTGAGAAGACGGATGTAATTTTTTGTGTGTGTGTGTGGTATATTTATTAGTCACTACTTTGAAACAAATAAAATTTCAACAATAAGCGTTTTCTTCTGCCTTATATGTCTGTAAATCTATTGGACCCGCTCTATTCTATGTGGCTTTCAAAACATATACTCATGGCTCTGGCAATTGTGCAAGAGGTTGTTATAATAGTATATTGCTCTAATTAACAATGTGATATGAATCCCATTTATTCAATTCATGTTTAATATTTTTCCATGAAATTGCCTTTTTGGAGGCCACACATCTTTTTAATAATGTTATTTTTTTCACCATTTTTACCATCATGTCAATAAAATACATCTCTAAATTTTTTTTGGAAAATATTTAACACCTTTAGTATGAATAACAACCTAAAGTTTACAACTGTCATTAAAAGAGAAGTGTTGCTCTCAAACTTTGACGTGTACCAGAATTACCTAAGAAGATTATTAATTATAGCGATTTCTAGAACTCATCGCAGATCTATTGAATCAAACAAAATCTTCAAAGATGGGGCACGAGAACCTGTATTTTTAGCAAGCCTCCCTGGATGATGCTTCTAGAGGTGAAAGTTTAAGAACCATTGAAACAAATTGATTTTGGCCAACATTTGCATTAGCATAAATCTTTAACATCTCTAATGTTACTATTTTATACTCATTTTACTTTCAGCAATGTTTTATCCCAAGATTTATCAGGAAGATTAGTAAATCATAAGCCTTTTAGGGAGTGCTTATAATATTAGATTTAAAACAAAAATAGTGTAACTTTATTTCTAATTGGTGACTTATAAAATACTTCAGAAAATGGAGTCCAGATACTATTTAGGTCCTTGGGACATCTGGATAGTTTCGATGCAATCATTATTCAGTACCTTGAGTCAGTCTGGTTAGCGACTAACCACTTTTTCTAATGGAATTCTTGAATTTCACTCTGACCAATCTTGCCTTGTGTCCAACTATAAAAAGTCTGGTTAATGTTCTAATAAAACTAGAGAGCTCTTTCTGTCTTTTTTCTGACAAATTGCTTAGCACAATAAGAGCCATTCCCTTTAGACTAGCAGTAAGAAATAGTACTTTCTGTTCCTCAGTCCGTTGGTTCATTTGGCTTATTATTTTAAATTGGGCATAATAAGCTTCCCAGGATGATTTTTCTTCAGCGTTGACTGGTCTCTGCATTGGCTGACTGCACAAATTGACCACATTGCCACTTATTTCTGGTTCTTGAGGCTAGAAACTTGACTCGGGATTCCATGATGGAAAGGAATATTGCAAAGTCTCAGCTTGAAAGGGACTTTCTTTGCTTGATTGCTTGCTGTGGAGATATGAAGAAAGTTGCCAGAAATTTTCTTCTCTTTCTCATGTTTTCCTCAATGTTTATTGTTCCTTTTATTAAAACAATACTTTGGTAATCAGTAATTCTCTGCCTATTGAATTCTTGACTTTTTTTCTCTGCTGCTAAGTTGTAAGTTTTACTGTGATAATTGGTCTGTTTGTTTTATTTTTTTTAAGCAGTGGTGCTATGAGCAGGTGGGTCACCTTTAGCAAATCCTGGCTGATATCTTCCACTTAGTCTGAGGTTTTTAGATTTATTCTATAGTGCTCTCTACTTTGTTAATTGATATGATGTTACTTGAAATTTCTTTATATTCTGAGATTCAACATCAGACTTTGATGCAACAAACTCAGAACATTTTGATTGTTTACCCTGTTTATTCATATATGTACATTTAACTATGTGGACTTTATAGCTAAAAAAATGAGAAGAGTCGGCTGAGGGAAGGGCATTGAGATAGGTTTCCTTCTCTCTGTTCCTTTACAAAGAAGAGTGTTCCAGTTAAATATGATAGCCAACAATGTATAGGGCACGTGCGTTCATTGCAGCAAATGATGTGTTTCTGCTAATAAGAATAGGAGGTTCCAATGATGTAAGGAACAGGCTTCTCTTGGATGTTTCCTTGTCCAGCTTCCATGGTGTTTATGACCCTTCATTGAACTTTCTTAACTCATGTAAGATAACCTCTACTGAGTAAGAAGAGCCATCTCAGTGGTGGATTTAAAGTTATTTAATCATTCAGGCACTAGTAATTACTTTTATACCCAGCTATTTATAATTCTGGTTATTAATAACTTCTATAACATACATTCAATCATGAGTATACTTTTTCAGCTCTTGGAATGGTGCCCCTTTAGAAATTAATTTTTGGCTATCTATTAGATAATTTCCTATAAAATGACTTACTTCTATTACTTCAACATTCATCTGTGGAAGAATATAATGGGAGTTACTTCTGATTTTACAAGAGCTTCTTACCTCCCAAGGTAGCCAGTAACTATCCTAGGTGTGGGAAATAAAGGAGTAAGGAGGCAAAATATCTGGATTCACCTTCAAACCTGGCTTTTATGCATGAGAACTTTATCATTTTATTATTTATGTCCAAGTTCTGAAGTTATCAGGCAGTTTAGGAAAAAGTGGTTGTTACATAGAAACCTCCATTACTGAACTACCACTTATACAATTAGTCCCCATCCAACTATCTTTCCTGGCTCTGCAGAACTTTCATATGGGCCCATCCTGTTAATACCCTGGTCAGTCTATTGCTATGAAAAATTATGAAAAGCCAATAATATGATACAACATAATACAAATCAATTGCAAAGAAAAATCACATATCTTTCAAAAGTTGTAGAATTTTATGAAATCAATGAAAGTAATATTGGTGAACTGTATCAATGACATTTTAAGTCACTATTTGACATACAAAGATCTGGTAGAGTGCAGTTAACAACTACAGAAGAGAAATCAAGAAGGAGGAAGATACTAAACAGAAAATGTTAATATAAAGGATTTATTGAGACCTTTGGAAATACCAGTTGGAATAACCTCAAATATTTTCCAAGATAGTATTGTGCTTCTGAAGTGAAATGTGAAAAGGTGGATGTATTATGCTGTCTTACAATGTTGTTGGGAAAATTACTTCCAATACATTAAAATTCATACTTGATTCACTCCTCGTGAGTCTAAGAAGTAATGTATTGAATTATAAAATATATTTCATTACTTATAAAATACACTTGCTTTCATAATTTTAACTTTCATTAAAAATAGTTCCAAACAAATACTTTTGAACCATTTACTATCATATTATGGTTCCATTTTAAATGGATTAGCTGGGAGATGCCTTTTGTTGGCACCAATGACCTTGGGGGAATGCAGACTTCCTGTGCAAAGTAGTGATCCACTTTCCTCTTTCACTGTTCTCTACTCTCCATTTTTTCCTCTTTTAGTGCCTCTGCGCTTGTTATAGTTTAATTTTCTTCCTTTTTACCCACTATCCCTTCTCTTTTTGTCAGGCTGCAGCTCCTAGTAGTAAACCAGATGGCTGAGTGTGTGTAGTCAGTCCCCTGAGATGCTTGTGACCTGTTGACTTCTTTACAGTTTCGTTTTATTAGGAAACATAGAAAAAATGCATTTATATATCCATATCCTCTCCCTTATTTCTGACAATTTCAAACAAGTAATCACAGCCTGTAAAAGCTACATATTTTTATTTAACCTTCTTAGGATTGAGAAAAGTTGCCATAGTAATAATTAGCTAGCCTCCCCCTGAGAAGAATTAAGACAACAAGTTATAGGAGAGGGTAAGGAAAGTACTTTCTGAGAAAGGACGTGGTGCTTTAAGAAGAATACCATCTGATCTTTTTAAAGAATTGACCTACAATTTTGCACATGGTAAATTCTCAATAGATATCTATAAATTGGCTTGAGGGGCCAGTGCCAGGACCTAGTGTTTTAATGTAGTGTCAATTCACCTCTAGAGCCAAGTTATGGAAATGCTTAGGACACTGCACCCCCTTACTGCCTCTGTTGATTGGTGCTAAAATTATTTACTATATAGATTAGTGTTTCCCACCTATACTTTAGAATCATGAGGGGAGCTTTAAATTCTGATGTCCAGGCCACACCCTATACCAGACCTCTGGGGTGGGAGGTGGCATTAGTATTTATAAAGCTATCTTGGTGATTCCAATGTGTAGCCAAACTTGGAAAGCATCCTCTAAGATGATGTTACCTCTGTATGCTTTCCTTAAGGTGGATTCTTTATGGTTTTGAGGTCTCAAATAGCCCTTTTAACTCTCTACAGCAGACACCAATACAGGTAATTCAGTCCTGATGGACAGACTCAGAATTGTCCTGGAGTGTGGCAAGGCAGAGTGCTCAGCCTTGACGGTATAATTTATATAATTTAGGGACATGGTCAGATGAAGGCTCTCTTCCCAAGGGAAAGCTTTTTCTCACATACGCAATTCTTAGGTGGACCTGCCACAACTTCTTTTCCCCTTTGTGAAACCTGATGTTCTTTTAACCCAGACGACAGCTGTTTGAAAGGGTGCTGTGGCCTGGCGATTGACTGAAGATGTGCCTCACGTGGCTGTCCTCTTTCTCCTGAGGTCTGCCTCATGGTTATTGTCAGGCTCACTTCTTGAGATGTGAAGGATGAGACAACTCTCTGGTCTTCTTCCCCCAAAACCTCACTTTTTGGGTGATACGCAGTACAAAATATTCGAGAAAGACCGTTTTGAGTCTCCCCATCAGAATTGAATTACCTGTATTGGTGTCTGCTGTAGAAAGTAAAAAGTATTATTTGAGACTTCATAATCATGAAGAATCCACCTTCAGGAAAGTACACAGTACCCCCACCCCCCAACCATGGTCAAGTATGAGCTTGGGAAACAAATTAAGCAGACAACACTCGTGCTCTGGCAAGAAGCCTACATTTTAAACTGTGCACATTGCAAAAAACATTCGCTTAGGATGTAATGTAAACATTGACTTACAAGCTTTGGTGTGCTTCATGTTTGTGTTGTGTAAGTAGCTTGTTGAAACTGAAGGGGAAAGAGATTTATCATCGTACTTATACAAGTCAGGCTATGTTCTGTGGGGGAGGAGGGGTTTCAGGAGTGCATTAAGTGGGGGAGAAAGCATGTATTTGGTCTTAGGAAGCAGTGAAATGAAACATGAGGGTAACGTTTGGAGAAAAAAGATTAATCTACCCGGGAAAGCTAAGTTTCCACATTAAATAATGGTATAGAGGCGTAGAGTATGTTTTATGCCACGGCTAAGCAAAAGGTAGCTGCGAACTCTTCTATGTATATTCATTTAAAATCACATTTTTGACATCATGATAAACATAGCTAACAGTTATTGTGTGTTTAGCACGTATAAAACAATTTATTCCTCAGGACAATTCTACGTGGTCTGACAATTAAGTTCGTGAACTTGTTGCACCACTGTTGCTAACCTTTTTTTTTAAATATATCAGTAGGGTTATTCATAATGAATTTAGACCAACTGGACAAACAGTTAACCAAGTTTACTATTTGGAAGTGCTGAAAAGGCTACCTGAAAAAGTTAGACACCTGAACTTTTCGCCAACAATTCATGGCTCTTGCATCACGACAATGCACCAGCTCCCACCGCACTGTCTGTGAGGGAGTTTGTAGCCAGTAAACAAATAACTGTATTGGAACACCCTCTCTTCTCACCTGATCTGGCCCCCAATGACTTCTTTCTTTACCTAAAGATAAAGGAAATATTGAAAGGAAGACATTTTGATGACATTCAGGACATCAAGTGTAATACGACGACAGCTCTGATAGCCATTCCAGAAAATGAGTTCCAAAATTGCTTTGAAGGATGGACTAGGTGCTGGCATTGGTGCATAGCTCTCAAAGAGAGTACTTCGAAGTTGACAGTAATGATATTCAGCAATGAGGCATGTAACATTTGTTCTAGGATGAGTTTTCAAACTTAATTGGCAGACCTCATATGCGGTAGAAATAGGCTACTATACCCACTTTACGGATGAGGTGTTGAGAAGTTGTGCAACTTGTCCAAGGTCACGAGGTAACTAAATGGCAAACAGAATTGCAGCTTAGATAGTCTGGCTCTGGGTTGCATGTACATTAAGTTGACTTTGTTCTGTCGTATTCCATTTGGTGTAATTGCTGAAATTGCTTATTTTACCGTCTTGCAACTAGATAAAAATCTTGTGGATCAAGTCCCTTAATTCTACTGGGTCCATTTGAGATGAGTGCTAATTATTAGTGCGATCTAGCGATGTTTATCTGCCGATCTGACATAATAAGTGACGAATTTCTGGCAGGATATTAGAATAGCAATTAATTGATTTATTTTCCTGAAGTGAAAAATTAGTTTTAGTTATTTGTTAAATATTCTTTCTTTGATAAAGATGAGAAAACTAACCACCCTCCGGTAATTCCAATTATTTAATTTCTATAATTGCTAAATCAAACTTACTTGGGAACTTTAAAGTGAAGAAATTTATTACAGATAATAACAAAGACTAAAATAGATTGAAGAAGTTTAAGAGAAGTTACATACATTGTGGACACCCTCTAGAAGGTGTCTTACAACATGAAGCAAATGAGGATAGACTTTCCTATAGGTTCAATAGGCTCCTCAAAAATTGATTGGATAGTATCACAGTGACAGTTGAAGGTAATATCCTAGAAATTCAGAATTTAAAGATCTATGGCATCTAGTACAATACCTGACTCATAGGAGGCACACAATGTTTTCTGAATACATATTGCAGAATGAATTCAAATCACTGCCACAAAACAGAAGAAAACAGGCTCAAAATTCTTTTTGAACATTTTTTCATTTCCATATTTTTTTCTACCCAAAATGTATGTTGCTAATATCACCAGTGAATATTAAATGAATTGGTCACATTCAGCTACATGACATTTCAGATAAAATATTTTTTTGAAAGAAGACAGTAACCACATTTCTTCTGACTTCCTCAAGCCATGTACTCAACTTACATTTTGAGATTCCATTTCTAGTGTCGGTGTGGTTTGCCTCTTCCTGGTAACCTTCCCTCGACCTTAAAAAAACAAAAGCAAACAAACAGAAAACTTGATCCTCTTTCTTTAATTGTTTAAAATATTTTGTCTACTTTTAACTTCATTAAAGAGCTCATACACTTGGGGCACTTTTTGAAGTGACCTAAGATGAGTTCCTTTAGTTTTTAATTATGTACTTTTCAGAAAAAATAAGTAATTCTACCCAAATCCCATCACTCCTTTCTTTCTCCTCTTCTTTCTTTCCTAGATGGTCAATGTGTAGGAGGTTCAGAGTCTCTGAAGTCTGGAAGGTGACTCATCCCAGGCTCGTATTGCCAACATGGACATACATACAGACACAAACACCTGGCCTCTTTTAAGTTCAGCATTTTTACTCTGCCATGGGATGTTTTGAATCCACATTATTCTTCATGCTCTTTCTACCCAATCTGATATTAGAGATTGGCCCAAGAGGAAACAAAACAAAACAAAACAAAAAAACAAGTTGGGTGTCAGGCATCCATCTCTGTCAGCATCTTTGAGCCAGTGGATGGCACCAGGAAAACAAGACGTGACAATTTGTGCTCTGGTTTCTGCCCTGTCATGATGCAGATATTTGCCTGATGAATGGTTGGTGAACCTCTGATGAAAGTTATTGTAAATAATGGCCACAAGACTGTATTGTTTTAACCCAATCCCCTATTGATCGAGAAGCAAAATCCAAGGAAGGGAGTAGTGGCTTTATCTCAAAAGGGACCTCGGGTTGAAGAGCTGCATTTCCAAGCCTGAGATGAAGACCACTCAGAGTCTGTTTTTGCCTGAGCTTTTGGTTGGGGCAAAGAATGCCCTGAAGTTCTAATTTTCAGTCTGTATCTTAAAGGTCACGTCTAGAAATCAATTTTCTGCTTTTCCTCTTGTTTAGTCAAGAGGAAAAATTTGCTGCTTAGAAAGGCTTGAGGGCCTGACACCACTTCAAGAGAGCTCTCCGGGATCACAGGTCAGGGTATCTTCTGCTTAAGCTCGCCCTCCCCACACTGCAGAAAGCCTCAACCTTGACCTAGAGGGAATTTCCTTTCTAGAGGAGAGCAAGAAAATTCCGTTTCCATGTTAACAGCGGGAGGTCTCCTCCTGTCACTGTCTGCTACTGTTAGCTCGGTGGGCTCTGGGAGCCCAATTATGTGTGGAGGCATTAAAAAAGGAGCCAGTGTTCAAACTGGCGTGCAGAAGACATGGACACAGATCCTGTCAACAAATAATGGAACGTGCTGGCGTGTTGGCATACACGTTTGTGGTTTGGAAGATTACCTTTCAAAGTGGACTTACTGTGCAGTTGGAAATGAGCTGAGACGCCCCTATGCCTTCCCTGCTTGGATGGTCTAGATGCCATCGGCGCAGGCAGCAGAGAAAATAACAGCAGGGTGAACTATTCATGCAAGTGTAATAATAGTCTTTAACAGAAGAGTAATTACCTTTGTCTAGTTTTCCCTGCTGTAAAGTGTAGTAAAAGAGAGACCAATGTCTACCGTGATATGCACCACACTTCTTTTCTGAAATGCACGCCCATGACTCTGAAACACCCTTTGATCACAAGCTAAATTCACATCTTCATTTTGAAAAATCCATTACTGTGGAGTAGATTCCCCAAACGCTTTTGACAGCACTCAGGCCAGTGTTATTCAGTGAGAAATCTCAAAGCCATGGGAGATTTACAGCTGGGAGATCGTAGGGCATGAGTGGGTGCGGCCCCTTCCCCCATCAATTCTCCAGCATCACAATGACAAGAGGTATCTGTGTAGCAGAAGGAAGAGCTTCAGAGGGGTGGCTTCATTTGGAAATAGAAGCTCCTGTTAGCAGCCGGAAGCAGTGGTGCTGAAAAGCAATCACTGGTGTCAAGAACTTTCTTAGCTAAGCAGTGCAGCTGGTGGCAATAAATAGCATTCTAATAAAGGAGGATGTTCAATCCATGACATAAGTGCATACTGTTTCAACTACTAAACATCATTTATGAGACTACATATGTCTGAAATGGATTTCCCCCTATATATTTATACATAAAAATGCAAAGATTTCAATAGGAAGAAAAGATCTGCATTTAATATCAAAGTAAAATGGGAAGATCAATGAGAACTGCATGGTTTTTGTTTAAGTACACCATGATACATAACATTTTAAAGATGCTTTGGGTGTCATACAGTACAATTACTTTATTCCTAAAAAAGATGGATGCTGTTTTCTTTGATAGTGAATGCTGTATTTATGACAAGAGGTCTGACAATGCTCCACCTCTTGCCAGAAGCTGCAAAAAGGCAAATTCTTACATTGACTCTCTTGGACCTTACTTTCAAAGATATGAGCACATGTTCTTACATGAGCCGTTAATGAAATCCAGTCAATTTCACATAATCCTTAAAATGGTTCTAAAGGAACCGTTGAAAATGATGAACTAGAAAAGCCACGTGTACTATTAGGAAGGCTTAAACAACGGGGCTCATCTGACCTCTTAACTCATTGACTCTGCATGAGTAAATAAGTTATTAGTTTTGACATAACCAGTGGTTTATTTTATCATCTACTGCTGTTCTTTGTTACATGTTCTATTCATACCACATGTTATTTCTCTTTATAATTATTGTGAAACACAGCAATTGCACAGACTGTATCATATCCCACTGGGATAAACATTGTGGATGAGGGACCAGAAGAACTTGCCTTTGACTTAAAGTTTCTTCCTACTGCTTTCTTTACACGAGAAAGATTTTTTACTGACGCCATTCACAAAACTAACTCTATGTTTTAATGACTATGGAGCCACTTTGAATAGCACTTTATCCAGGAACTCCAAATGCCAATTTGTTTTCTACTGTGAGGTATGTGTTCAAGCTTATGAAAGGAATCGCTGGTTAATCTTCTAAGCTATTACTCAAGATAAAAATCTACTGAACCAGAAAGTAAAATACAACATTCACACAGCTGTTCTTTGAAATGCATTTTTCCTTACTGTGCCTGTATAACTGTTTATTAATATCATATTTTTGCTTTAAAAAAGAAAGGGTATGGTAAGCTCAAATGACAACGAGCACCAACATTTTCCTTTCAATTTTGTTGACCTTGAAACTCATTACTTGGTGACAGAGAAACTGAATTTCTATTCTCTTCAGGATGGCATAACAGTAGTGTTACAGCATAAAGACACGCTGCTAAATGTATATTATTGTTATGTGTTTTAATTGTAAGTGCAAATCCAGTGTAAATAATGGCGGACATATTTCAAAGTATTATTTTCATAGAGTCAAGAATGCCTAAAATAATGTGGAAGTTTTGACATGTTCTAATGGTAAAGAGAAAAACACTTTAGCTAATCAAAAGATATATAGAGCTACTAGAAGGGTTTTGCTTCACTGTAGCCCCTGAACAGCTAAGGACCAGATGGTTTCAGAGATATTATATTTGAAACTGATAAAGATTTGAATCCAGTGGTTTCTAGGGAATTGTAGGCAGATGCCATCAGGATGTGCTTAAAAAGTTAAACAGCAGTAATGAATTCCCCTAAATGTGTTTCAAACGCATATGGATTCTCCAAGTCCATACTTTGATTTTGTGTGTGACGCTGATAGCTGTAAGTCAAAATGAGAATGGAGTTACTCAAGATTTTAAATCACTTTCATACATTTCCTTTCTCTAAGTCAGCAATAGAGAAAATCTGAAAGTTTATCTTACTTTTAAAGGGAACATAGAATAGCATATGGTGAGCGTTAGTCGTCTTAAAAAAGTAAGTTTGGGTTGGGGCTGAATATTGCCCTTTTATTCTGAAATCCTTAGTTCAGGACTGACTTAAATTGACACATGTACAGCATTAGAGGAAGTGGTGACAGGAATATTCTCAGTGATGGTTCCACACAACAGGAACTAGAATATACCTTTGCTGTTGATTTTGGATGGGACTCGGACAATTTTAAATACAGAAGTGGAGCTAACAGTGGGACCACTCTGATACTCACAGAGAATCTCACCGTGCAAATTGAGGTTTTTGAATTGTCTGAAGTTCCTTTTGAAAAACAGAATGTAATGACATAGTCTTTTATCAATAATCTTTAATATTCCCACTGTTAACAGAACATGTGCTTCCCACTGCTAATAAACATCTTGGGGTGGTGTATGAAGTAGCAGTGAAAATATCTGATGAACACACATGACACCTATTGGCCAGGATTCCCAAGTGTGGACTGCCACGCTCAACCTCTCTCTTGAATTCTGGATGTGTATTTTCATTTGCCCACATGTCACAATGGCTCTTCCAGGTTGCCGTGTAGTAAACACCGACCCTTTTATACAGGAGACATTTCTTTCCATTCTCAGTGCCAGGGAAAGCTGTATTTTTCTCACAGTTTTCTTACTTTTACCTTTCGAGCGCTGTGGATCTTCACTGAGATTGTCTTTGTGCTCTGGTCATTAAGAAACTCCAAGCCATATTTTTAAAGTCTTTTCAATCTATTTCAGTTCTGTTTGCTTTTGTGAATATAGTTGAAAGAGCAAATGTACCAGTTTGCCAATATTTTCTTTGTACACCTGTTTCCTAGTGGCATAACAAACAGACTATACATATGTAATAGTTATATCATATCATATATTTTCAGATTAATTTTGTGAATTATGAATATTAGCTCATAATCTTTAAGTGATTAAAGTAAAAAAAGTACAGAGCCTCTATTTTTTCTTTATCTCCCACACAACTTTCTTAGGATTTGTATCCTCCTCTTAGAATGCCTTGAATCACTCTCTAGAAAGATTTTCTTTCTGGTAACCTCTTAAACACTCCACTTTATCAAGAATAAATGCAGATTTAGAAACAGTAAAAACAAAGAAAGAAAGAAAGAAAGAAAGAGAGAGAGAAAGAAAGAAAGAAAGAAAGACAGAAAGAAAGAAAGAAAGAAAGAAACTCCAAGCCAAACCTGTCTCATATCAAGGAATTAAATAACTCATACAGTGTGCATTTTGAGTGTTACTTTTAATCTTGACTTCAACTTATTTCTCTTCACCTGCATTCCCCCATTTATTTTATTTATTTAGCCCATTGCAATGTTCCTACCCCTGCAAGGCACTCCCAAATCCATTTATATAAAAAGGAGAAGCATATATAAATAAGCTAAATTTTTAAATGTCATTTTCCCTCTCATACCCTCCTCCACACTTAATGGTGTATAGTAGTGATTGAGTTTTCCCATTTCCTCAGCTACTATTTCTGTTCATTATCCTTTTCAAATATCTTTGGAAGCCACTCCTTTTTTTCTTGTTCTACCGCCTTTGCCTTAACTCAGGCAAGCCACCTGATTGGTCTCCCTTTTCATATTAATAAATCCATCCCCAGGAATATAGTTATTAATGCCCCGCTTACAAACACAAATAGTATTATTACTATTTCTTTGCTTAATTTTTTTTTAAAAACTTTTATTTATTTTAAGTGTGTTTTTCCACGATCCATCAGCACCAAGTCAAGTAGTTGTTTCAATCTAGATGTGGAGGGCGCAGCTCCCAGTGGCCCATGCGGGGATCGAACCGGCGACCTTGCTGTTAAGAGCACCGCGCTCTGACCCACTGAGCTCACCGGCCGCCCCTTAAAAACTTTTAATTGGTTTTGTATTTCCCATAGGCTAACATCTAAATTTCCGGTTCACAAATTTTGTTCACAAGGCCATGGTTCACAAGGCTATTCATTATCTGGCCCTGTATTTTCTTCTAGGCTTTTCCTCTGCCCTCCCCAATAACCCTAGGCAACCAATCACCAATCACCCTGGACCGCCAATATTGTCAGAAACATGTTATTTTTTCCACACTTCCATGTCTTTGGATATGTTATTCTTCTCTTTGCCTAGGAAATATCAATCTGTGTTCCCTAATCCTTGCCACCGATCCTTCTAGAGAAATGCTGCTTATTCTGGAGGCTCAAGCCCGAATGCCACTATCACCTCGCAATGCCTCATCATAAGCAGCCACTCTCTTCTCCCTGCTACTTTGAATAAATCTCTATGGAGGCACCGTCCACAGGCTAGTTTAAGTATTTGTTTACTTGCTTCTTTCCTTTATTAGAACTTTATTAGTTCTTCAAGAGTAGGGTGTTTTTATTCTTCTTTGTATCCCCAGTGTCCAGCATACGGCACATTGTACGTGTTCTGTAATGTTTATTAACTCAATGAATGAATGGCTGAATGACTGACTACATGAAGGAATGAGTTACTAAATCTCCGATCTCTGGTCAGTAAGACATGGAAGTGGATTCTCTTGCATTTTTGAAAATACAGGGTGAATTCAACATTTTAATCCTCTATTATGGGCTGCATTGTGTCCCTCCCAAAAGATATGTTGATACCTTAACCCCCAGTATTGCAGAATGTTACCTTATTTGGAAATATGGTCATTGCAGATGTAGGTTACAATGAGCTCATAATAGAACAGGGTGGGTGCCTAGCACAAAATGACTGGTGTCCTTTTAAGAATACAGCCTTGTGAAGACACGGAGACACACAGGGAGCATGTCATGTGACAAGAACATAGGCAGAAATTGAAGTTAGGCAGCTGCAACTCGAGGAATGCCAAAGATGGTCAGCAAACCACCAGAAGCTAGGCAAGGAAGCGATTCCCCGATAGGTTTCAGAGGGAGCACGGCCTTGTCAATACTTGGTTTCAGACTTCTCTCCAGAACTGTGAGACAATAAATTTCTGTTCTTTCAAGCCATCTAGTTTGGGATACTTTGTTACAGCGGCCTTAAGAAACTAATACAACTTTCTAAGCTCATTTTAAACGTGAACATTATTTTTACATATTATCTTTTCATTTAATTATAATAATGTACATAACTCCATTTTATTTTAACTTCCATTAAGTTTTTAAGCAACGTTTCTATTACTATTTCCAATGCTGATGTTGCTGTTGATCCAAAGCACACTGACCTCAGAGATGGACTTATCAGAGCGTTGTTAAGGACAGGCCTCGTCTCGCCTTGCCCTGGAATATTAAAGCGTCAGTGACCAGAGTTAATAAAGCTGTTTGAAAAATCAACACTAGGGAGGTGTTATTTACATACAATAAAAATGAATTCATTTTAAGTGCAAAATTCAATGAATTCTGAGCAATGGACACTTCAAGTAAGCACAATCAAAATACAGAACGTTTGTATCACCCCAAAAGAGTCCTTTGTGCCCCTTCCCAATCGATCTCCTTGCCCCCATCAGCCTCAGGAAACTACTGATCTGCTCCTGTCCCAAAGATTAATCTTTTCTAGAGTTTCATGTGGATGGTTTCATATTTTTTTTTTTTTTTTCCATTTCCATGAAGAACTTTATTTAGTAAAAGTTTCTTTTTTTTTTTTAATTTATTGGGGTGACAATTGTTAGTAAAATTACATAGATTTCAGGTGTGCAATTCTGTATCACATCATCCATAAATCACACTGTGTGTTCACCACCCAGAGTCAGCTCCCCTTCCATCACCATACATTTGATCCCCCTCACCCTCATCCCCCACCCCCCAACCCCTTTACCTTCTGGTAACCACCAAATTACGTTCCCCAGATTAATTTTCAAACCCGTGGCCATCCCTGTGGTCACCGACTTCATATTCTTTTGAGTCTGGCTTCTTTCACTAAGCAATACGTTTTTAAGATTCATCCATGATGTTGCATGTATCAATAGTACATTTTTTTTGCATAAAACTGCTGAAGTTTATTCTCTCATGGTTCTTGAGGCTAGAAATCCAACATCAAAGAGTCAGCAGGGCTGCACTCCCTCCGAAGACTCTAGGGGAGGGAGTCTTCGGAGGGACTCCGAAGACTTCCCCTTCCTTCCTTGCCTCTTCTAGCTTCTGGTGGTTGGCAGCAATCCTTGGTATTCCTTAGCTTGTAGCTGCATCACTCCACACTCTACCGCCATCTTCACATGGTATTCTCCCGTGTCCAAACTTCCCTCTTCTTCTTTTAAATTTTTATTAAATTTATTGAGGTGACATTGGTTAGTAAAATAATATAGGGTTCAAATGTACATTTCTATGATACATCATTTATATATCACATTGTCCGTTCACCACCGAAAGTCAAATCTCCTTCCATCATCATATATTTGACTTCCTTTACGCTCTTCTACCATTCACCCCTCCCCCACCCTCTTACTCTCTGGTAACCACTAAACTGTTGTTTGTGTCTATGAGTTTTTGTTTCTTTATTTGTCTTTTTCGTTTGTTGCTTTCAGTTTTCTATCTCAAATATGAGTGAAGTTCTCGACTTTTTCTGACTTATTTCGCTTAGCATCATAAACTTAAGATCCGTCCACATTGTCACAAATGGCAGTATTTCATCTTTTCTATTTTTTTAAAATAAATTTTATTGGGGGATTTTGGGGGACAGTGTTTTTCTCCAGGGCGCATCAGCTCCAAACCGTTGTCCTTCAATCTAGTTGTGGAAGGTGCAGCTCAGCTCCAAGTCCAGTCGCTGTTTTCAATCTTTAGTTGCAGGGGTGCAGCCCACCATCCCATACTGGGAATTGTACTGGCAACCTTGTTGCTAAGAGCTTGCGCTCTAACCAACTGAGCTATCCGGCTGCCTCTCATCTTTCTTATGGTCGAGTAATATTCCACTTTATACATGTACCACATCTTCTTTATCCAATCATCTATTGAAGGACACTTTGGTTCTTTCCTTGTCTTGGACACCATGAATAATGCTGCAGTGAACATAGAGGTACATATATCTTTATGGATAAATGTTTTCAGAAAACAACCTAATATTATATCTTAGAGAACTAAAAAAAGAAGAACAAATGAAACTCAAAGTCAGCAGAAGGAAAGAAATAATAAAAATTAGAGCAGAATTAAATGAGATAAAAAAAAGACAATAGAAAAAAATTAATGCAACAAAAAGCTAGCTTTTTGAAAAGATAAATAAATTGATGAACCCCTGGTTAGACCCACCAAGGAAAAAAGAGAAAAGACACAAATAAACAAAAGCAAATGAAAGAGGAGAAATTATGATGGATACTACAGAAATAAAAAGGATCATATATGAATACTATGAAGGACTATATGCCACCAAATTCAATAGCCTAGAAGAAATGGACAAGTTTTTAGAAATATATAACCTTCCTAGATTGAATCAGAAAGACCTGGAAAATCTAAATAGACCGATAAATAGCAAGGAAATTGAAACAATCATCCAAAACCTCCCCTAAAGCCAAAGTCCAGGACCAGATGGCTTCATTAGTGAATTCTACCAAACATTCAAAGTACATTCTTTTTTTATTGCTGATATATGAATATACAACAATCTGTTTATCCATTCACTGTTGATGGACACTTGGGTTGTTTCCAGCTTTTGGCTATTGTGGATAAAGTTCCTATAAATATTTGTGTACAGTCATGAGCCACATAAGGACATTTCCATAAATGAAGGGCCACATATAGGATGGTGGTCCCATGTGATTATAATGGAGCTGAATTTCCTGTAAGAAATGGAAGGAGATGTGGTTCTTGTCAGAGAAAAAGATATTCCTTCTGAATATCTTGTGGGACTTGGCGGTAGCTTCCCTGTCGCTCACAGCACCTCAGGTTTGAGTGCACGAATTCCATCCCGGCCAGTCAGGCACTGGCCTGTTTCAGCACAGAGGAGCCTGTCCCCGCAGTGCTGCGTATTCACAGGGTGCTACAGCCCTCCCAGAGCTGGCTTGATGGGCTTTGCAGTACATTGCTGTAAATCCTTTGTTGAGGGCCTAAGATGCGGTACAAGGACACAAGTCCACAGGAGCTCCCTTAACAAGTATTAAGGGCCACTGTCACTTCAGTAGGAGCTTTCTGTGGTCGTGTGGAGCCAGCCTGTCCCTGTACTTTGGAAAGATTTTCAGGCAGTGATGAAGTAAAGCATAGATAAGATTTATTACTTCCATCAATTCAATGACGGACAGAGTCCTTTGTGCCAGAGTGGTCAGTGGAACCAAACACCAATTTCCAAAGTCAAATATTGGGTCCTCAGTTTTATACCCTCTCCATGTTAAAAACCCTCTTTTTTTTTTTTTTTTTTTTTTTTTTGATGAGTACCACAAAGTTCCTTAATCCGACCTCTGCTCCAAGTTGCAGTAGCCCAAACCGCATTGCTACGACAATCCCCTATGTTCGTTTTGCTCTCCATCTTTACTACTTATTCCTACTGATCCTCAGGCCACCTTTCATTCTCTCCTACAGTCACTGTTACGGTGATGTAGGCCTCAGCCAGCCAGTTTCTCCTCGATATTTCCAATCAATCCAGCCCACATCCCTGATCATGCAGCAGCATTGACAGCTTCGATGTTCTATTTCTGACCTTTTCAGAAGGAAGCAGGGGGAGGGCTTGTGGGGCAGTGTTTATAAAGTGGACAGTATGTCCTCGGCCTTCACATTCACTCACCACTCACTCACTGACTCACCCAGTGCAAGTTCCCGTCCTGCAAGCTCCATTCATGGAAAGTGCCCTATGCAGGTGGACCATATTTTATTTTATACCATATTCTTACTGTGCATGTTCTGTATTTAGACACATGAATTCCATGGTGTTACAATTGCCTACAATCTTCAGGACAGTAATATGCTTTAGAGGTTTGTAGCCTTGGAGAAATACACTGTACAATATAGCTGTGTAGTAGGCTGTACCACCACGGTTTGTGAACTCTATGGTATTTGCACAATGATACAGTTCTCAGGATGTATTCTTGTTGTTAAGCAACACATGACTGTACAATTCTTTGTGTTAACATATGTTTTCATTTCTCTTGGAAAAAAACCCACGGGTAGAATTGTTGGGTCATAGGGTAAGTGCATGTTTAACATTTTAAGCAATTGCTAAACTGTGCCAAAATGGTTCTCACCAAACCTTGATATTGTCAGTCTTTAAAATAAAATTTGTGCTGTTCTGATGAGAGTTTATATTTTGTGGTTTTAATTTGCATTTTCCTGATGACTAATGATGTTGAATGTATATTTTTTGTGCTTATTGGCCATTTGTATATCTTATTTTGTGAAGTGTCTGTTCAAATCTTTTGCTTAGTTTTTAAAAATAGATAGCTTGTCTTATTATTGAGTTGCAAGAGTTTTTATATATATATATTCTGGATACAAGTCTTTATCAGATCTTTGTATATTTTGCAAATATGTTCTCCCTGTCTGTGGCTTGCCTTTTCATTGTCTTAGTGGTGTCTTTCAAAGAACAGAGGTTTTTAATTTTGATGAAGTTCACTTTGTCTTTTCTCTCTTCCATGATTTATACTTTTTGTGTCTTATATAAGAAATCTTTGCCAAGGTCACACAATTTTTTCTTCTATTTTTAAAAGTAATTTTATAATGTTATATTTTATGTTTAGGTATCTGATTCATATTGAGTTAATTTTTGCATATGGTGTCAGGTAGAGTTCTGAATTTTCTTTCTTCTTGTAAACGTATCGTTGTTCCAAAACCAATTTTTTTAAATAACTGTGTTGTACAGTAATTGTCCAAAATCAATTGACATATATGTGTAGGTCCATTTCTGGACTTTCAAGATGGTTTCATTCTTCTGTATGTGTATTAAGCCCACTGTCTTTTCTTTTTTTTAAATTAGTTTCAGGTGTACAAAACAATGTAATAGTTAGACATTTACCCTCCCCCCCACACACCAAGTGGTAACCCCCGCCTCCAATCTACTCCTCTGACATCGTATATAGCTGTTACAATTCCATTGACTCTATTCCTCATGCTGTACTCCACATCCCCTGACTATACATATATATTAAATTATAGTTGACTTGACTACTGGAGCTCTATACTAAGTCTTAAAATCAGGTAGAATAGTCCTTCAATTTTTTCTTTTTAAAAATTATCTTGACTAGTATTCCAGACCCTTTGCATTTCCATATAAATTTAAATTTTAGAATCAACATATCAATTTCTAAAAAGCAAACAAACAAACAAAAAACACTGCTGGAATTTTGCTTAAGGTTGTATTGAATCTATAGATTGAATTAGTGATAACTGACATCTTAACAATAGTAGGTCTTCTAATCCATTAATCTGATATGTCATTTATTTCAGTCTTCTTCATTTCTCTCAGTAGCAACTCACACATCTTAAAGTAGCTTTTAGTTAAAATTTATTTCTGAAAGAGGAACCATAATTCTCTCCTTTGTGACTTGGGTCTTGTTATACTTTGAGCAGGACAATATATGGACCATCAAAACCCAAAGCAGAACGAAGAAAAATCAAATCATTTTGATATTGGGCATAAATAATTTATCTCCTTTCTTCCATGTAATCATCATGTTCATAGAGTAAAATTGGATTCTTACATAATGCAGATGAAGATCACTTAAGAGATTACTTTTTCCTTTACTGTTTGAGGAAAAATGACAATAACTCACGACCAATAAATAAATAACTATAGATCTCTAAATTTTAATATTATAGATATAAATGTAGGTGATGTGAAGATATATAACTTTCATTTGAACTATGTATGTCATGAACATATCTTTAAATGACCTAATTGGAAGAGAACTGCCCCTTTCCGGGTTTTCACTTTCCTTCTTAGGCTGTGTCAGGGAAAAGTATAGTCCACAATCCCTTATCTGTAGGTCTATAATCCACAAAGTTCTGAAAACCTCCAGTTTTTAAACATAGCATTTGATAGCAAAACCTGATCTGATCTAAACTCATTTAGTGCCTAAACCTGATCTAAACTGACATGGGATTATTTTTGTTCTTTTCTATCATTTAGTGTGACTATTCAAACAATTCACTGCAGAAATGTTTATGCTTTTTATTATAGGGTGGTGTCACATACTCTGCTGGGATGTTACATAATCCATGGTATGTACATTATATTATCTTTTTAAAATCTGAAAAATTCTGAATTTTGAAATACATCTGGGCCCAAAGGTTTTGACAAGTGTTTTGGATTTGTGTATCTGATTCCTTGTGTACCCTGAAGAGTTATGCAGACAATCTGTTTTTGTTTGTTTGTTTGTTTGTTTGCTTGTTTGTTTTGGTTATACATCGTTTGCAAGCAGCCATAAAAGGGGGAATGTAGAGTAGTTTCATTTTGGCAGCTCAGACTCCAGTCCACCTTTCCAATAGCATCTGGTTCCTTTTGGGGACTGACCTCTTCTCTGTCGGAGTGCTAAACCTGGTGTCTCCTTGCAATACAGAAGTTGAAGAAAACAGTCTCCTGTTTCCTGCTCCAGTGCTGTCAAGTGTTGGGCAAGTGTGACCCAAACTTGGCTGCCCATTCAGACGCCCAGTCTTGCAACTCTTAGAGGAGTTTGTAAACAACACAATGACTGACGGAAGACTGTGGATCACACATCTCAGCAGCATGTGCTAATCAACATGTGCTAACAAACATGTTCCTGTACCTTAGCCCTCTGGACTTACTATTTTCAGGTTGGTCCTTAGCCTTTGGTACCTTTGAATATGACCTTATTTGGAAATAGGGTCTTTATATATATAAGCAAGTTAAGATAAGGTCATGCTGGATTAGAGGTGGATCCTAATCCAATATTACTGATGTTGTGAGAAGAGAAGAGAAATAGACACAGAGAATGAGAATGCCATAGGATTGGAGTGATCCATCTATAAGCTAAGGAATGCCAAGGATTGCCAGGAACCCCCAGAAGCTGGAAGAGGCAAGGAAGGGCTCTTTTCTAGGGCCTTCAGAAGAAGCATGGCCTGCCAACATCTTGATTTTGGATTTCCAGCTTTCAGAACTGTGAGACAATAAATTTCTGTTGTTTTAAAATGCCTAGTTTGTGGCATTTTGTTACAGCCATCCTTGGAAACTAATACACTGTCAGTAAATTCTCTTTTGATTAAGTCCACCAGCATTTGTTACTCTTGTTTGCAACTAGGCATTCTAACTAATACACCGAGTAATCATTACATGATCTTGTGTGATTTGTGTATGTTATAAATTTTTTAAAAATTCCGAACAGGAATATGTTTAGGTAAGAAAGTTAAATTGCCCTACCTGAAAAACAGAAAGTACCAAACTAAACAAAACAAGACAAAAAACAAAACAGCTCAGAAATTCAGTTATAGCATACAATGCTACTAAAATCCTGAAGGGTTCCAAATAAAATATTTTGTTGCTTATAGCAACAAATTAGTGATAACCAATCAGGTTATACAAAATATTTCAAAATAGGCTGTCCTTTACATAAGACAAAGTCTTCTTTATGTTATGATTGTTTTCTAAGATATATTACATTGTGATAAACGAGCTTGTACATTGTTTTGACAATCAGAGTATTTATGAATGAGAAACTGATTTGCCTGCAGTGATGAACTGAATTGTAAAAAAAAGCATTAACAATGATGATATCGTTTAAAATTTGTTCAAGAATTACATTATAGTTTTGCTTTCTTTTTAATCAGGAGCAAAAAAAAAAAAAAAAAAAGCAGCCAAAAATCGTTTATTTTGTAGTAACAAGCATCCGACAGGTCTCATTAGAAGAACTCACTGACAAATCCAAAGGTATAGATGGCTTGTTTCTGCTGTATCATGTTTACATGACCTCCCAGCTATAGTATCAAGATATTTTACTCGTGTTTTTAACCTTGTGCATGGGGGAATGTTACCAACTTTTGCTGCTGTTAGTTCCCAGGTTCTTGGAGTGAGAGTGATAATTTCCCCCAGTTTAAAGGGGGTTATGTAGCGATCAGGACCCTGGACCTAAGGAGCTGTGTGAAGGCATAAAATGTCTCCTTGATTGGTAGGAAACAAAATTCAAGGTGAAGCAAAAATTATGACCACTTTCCTCCATTCATGTCTGACAAAACAAAACAAAACAAAACAAAACCCCAACAGTTTAAGTAACTTACTGAGTAGTAAAGGTGTCCAAAGTGAAGAAGTATTACTAACAGCCATGGTAAGATTATTCATACCAAAATTTTCAAGTTCTGTTGGATTTAAAGGTATAGCTATAACATAGTTAGGGTGTCACGTGGAGGGTTGGCTGGCTGCTTGCCAAAGAGCCTTACAGTTTGGCACTTTCCTGGATGACCTTAAAGTAGAGCCCACAGATTTGCAGCCTCTGAAATTTGATGTATTCAGCCCCCTGAGATGGATTTGTTCCTTGTGAAGAGACTCGCATGAACCCAGTGTACATGAGCCCAATACATAACCCCAAATGCCAATTTACTTAATTAAAATACAAACTATAAACATGAGAACACCAGACAGGTTTGTTTCCTCACCAGCAAAGAGAAGTCTAGATGAGAATCCAAATTATCATGAAAAAGACAATTACACGTATGGAATCGGAACACAAGAGATTAACTGTGTGATTCAAATTTCAATGGCCTTGCTAACCTGTGGCATCCAGCTCCATGGAGAAGAGACCCACCACCGACACCCTACGGGGTGACTCTGTGAACTTGGCTTTCTAGCCCTGGGCAGTGCTGGCCACCTGCTACCAGAGCATGGCTTCTGACTCTCCATTCTCCACCTTCCAGTTTGACCATTCCCCTTCTGAGGGGCCACTTCCTTCTCTAGATGTTTCAATATGGTCACCATCCTCATCTCTAGGCTAGAAAAATCGTAGTCATCTACTAACACATTATTTACTTACAAATTGATTTTATATCATGTACTATTTAAAAGGCGCCAACTTAATAAATTCTGGTTTGGAGGAAACATTGCTTTTGCCCTTGTGTACCCTTCACAGGCACTAAGATCCCAAAAATGTCTCTGCATCTTTTCATTGCATTCAAAGAAACTAGACTGTGAACATAGTTATGAGTTACTTGAGAACTGAGGTGCACCTGGCCCATGGTGAATGTTTGTTGAATGAATGAGTATGAGCAATGAGTGCTGCTGACCTGTTTTGAACTTGACTTGACATGAAGTAGCAGAGTGCATTGATCCATGGAGGTTTTCTCACAGATCACGTTCTGATAATCAGGGACACTTTAAAAAAAAAAATGGATCAAATCTTTGCTAATGACTAACCTTCAAGCTCCCATTGTGCCGGACGTATTCAGTTCAAAGTGAAGAAGTGCATTGACCTTTTGAATTTGCCATTTCATTTGAATAATTTAGACTGTTATTTTTTTCTAGGCAATTTAGGCAAAAAAGTAGGACACTGCTCCTGAAAAAAAAAAGGTCAATAATTGCAACTATGAGTCAACATCACATTTTATCCTGCTGTTTTCCTCAGGACAAGAATCTCTTCTCCTTACTAGAGAATAATCTTACCGGTTTCCCTATGGTATTAGCCCATTAATTGACATATTTACTGTGTATATTTTATGCATTGCAGTATTGTAGTAGGTGATACAAATAATTACTATGTGTTTTCCAACTTGGGACATCTTCCATATGAGTTGGAAAGCTAACATCTACATAATAAAAATTTGCTATCATTACAAGGCTGTTCTGAAAAATATGAAGTGGGTGAAAAAGATGTCAAAGGCCATAAACATTTATACCCCAACCACGCACCTGTGGGGAGATTGGAGAATTCTTTAGGGACTTCATGAAAACTTTTTCTTCTCATCTTAATTTTCTCTTGTTTACAAAAAGAGAAATTGTTTTATTATTTCATTTTATGTTCAAAGCTATCCCACTCCCTTATGTTATATAATATGGAGTGGACTTTTGAGCCAAGTATAATATTAATAGCAAGGCCAACTTCTCAAACTACACTTTCTTCTTAGGGCCTGTAGACTAATGACTTCCAGATCTGTATCTCCACCGTTGCCTTCCCTTTGACCTCTACATGTAACATTCGACTGTCAACTTGACACCTGCTCTTGGATGTTTTCTAATAGGCATCTCAAAACTAATATATCCAAATCAGACTCTAGATTTCTACCCCACCCCATTCTTCACCACCATGACAGCCCCAAGACCTCTTCCGCTCGTGAATGGTACCACCATCTAACCACTCGATCAAGTAAAAAACCTGAAGTCGTTCTTGAGTTCTTTTTTTCTCCTCACCTTTCCTCTTCATTGCATGTCCAATCTATTCACAAGTCCTCTAGGCTCTAGCTCCAAATTATATCTCTTATCTATCTACTTCTATCACCCTAGTCTAAACTACCATCTTGTCTTGCCTGGTCTTTTTTAAATTTTTTTTTATTTTAGCCTCTTAATTTGTTTACTGTGGTAAATATAAATAACATAAACTTTACCATTTCAACCTTTTAAAAGTGTACAGTTTAGTGGCATTAAGTACATTCACATTGTTGTACAGTCCTCACCAGCATCCATTTCCAGAACTTTTCCATCTTCATAAACCGAAACAGTGCTCATTAAACAATAATTTCTCTGCTTCCCTCAGCCACTGGCAACCACCATCCTACTTTCTGTCTGTATGAACTCTAATTATCTCATATAAGAGGAATCATATTTTTCCTTTTGTGACTGGGTTATTTCACTTAGCATAATGTCCCCAAGGTTCATCCAGTTTATAGCATGTGTCCAAATTTCCTTCCTTTATAAGGCTGAATAATATTTCATTGTATGTATGTACCACGTTTTGTTTATCCATTCACCCTCCATAGACACAGGTTGATTCCACCTTTGGAATACTGTGAATCATGCTGCTGTTTGTCTGATCTTTGCTTCTTCTCTTTCCCCCTAAATTCTATTTGCCTCACAGCAGCCAATTTGTTAAAAATGTAAATCAGTTCATGTCACTTCTCCACTTAATATCTTCCAACGGCTTCCACGTGCAGTCAGTGAAATCTAACCACCTCACCTCACAGTCTGAACCTGTCCACATACTTCCCTCTCTTTCCGTGCTCATTAGATCTGGCCACAGGTCTGTTTGTCATTTTCAAACAGGATATGCTCTTCCTGTCTTAGGACCTTCCCAAAGTTGTCCCTCAGCATGGAATGCTCAGCCCTGGAGTTTTGCAGGAATGGTTCTTTCTTCTCCTTTAGGTCTTTGTTATATATCCCCTTTTTTGGGACCCAGAATCTAAAGTGCCCCTTCTCCCACCCTATTGCTACCTATCACATTTTCCTATTTTTTCCTAAATAGTAGCATTTATCACTATTGAAAATTGACGTATTCATTTATTGGTTTACCTATGTGTTTTTTGTCTCCCCATTTTAGTGCAGACCACCATGCCACTACTGACCTGAGGAATTGAATGTGACCTGAGCAGTTGAAAAGCAGTGAATTTAACAATTAGAAAGTCAGTTGGCTGTTTCTTTTTACTCTTGTGGTGTAGTAGATTAATTGTCTAAATTAATTGTAGATTAATTGTCCTAGGCATTTGCAAAAGGGCACATGGTACTTCACCTATTGAATGTCTTCTGTGATTATGGTGCCCAGAATAAAATAGCATGTTACTGCCAGATGGAGACCAAACATCTGAAAAGTGAGTATGTCCCTTGAAAGTACTTAAGACATAACAGATCAATATATTTGGAGAGACATGTCAAAATCAGTGTGTAATTTGTCCTAAATGACTGTGGACCCTCATAGGTGGTATCTACAGATCCTTGCTGTTATTGATCATGGACTGCTGTCAGGGGAGAAAAATTGTACACACGCTCTTAAGCTGTGCATATTTATGTACAAATTGTTTACAGGTAGAGTAAAACATTGGATAATATTGGTAAAATTAACAAACTATATGAAATACTAGTAAAATTACGTTTTTATTTTTTAAGATGAAAAACTGGAGTCTCTCACCCACTGCCTCTGGGATGCACGCCTCCCTCTCTTGAGCCCACTGGTCTCTTCATGGACCATGAATTGTGTCAATGGCGAGGTGTCCTCACTGTCACTGATCAAGCTTCCATCAGAATGCTTTGTGGGGCATAGATTGGTTCAGCTACTGATGTCTCTCCTTGAAATGCCCGAAGAACCCTCTGTGGTCTCTGCTATAACCTATTAGTTCTTTGTTGAATGAAGTTATTAATATTCTAGACTTAATTTTCTTTATACCCTCCTGGTGGATATACAACCTTTGCTTTTAATTTTTTTTTTTTTAATCAAAGGTGACTTTTTTTTCCTGTATGACACTGCGAGGTTTTTATCAGCCTATCAGTGATTCAGATGTACTCTTCCTGGATCATTTTCAGCTCATACTTTATCTTACTTAGTATTTATGTAGAGAAATGTAAACTAATGGATTTTAGAATAAGAATGTTTTATATTGAAGTTACTGGTAGAAAGAGACATACATGATAATTTTGCCCATTTTGGGGGCAAAAAACTTTTGTAAATTTATTCTAATAAATACGATTACTTTTATTTAAGACACAGAGATGTATAGAGTGCATTTTCTTTTTATTAAAGCATACTGTTTAAGCATATAGTAAGTTGCAAAGTTTTGGTGAAAGTCAAGGTGTTTGGGTTGTTTGGGATCGTGACGGTCATTTGTTCAACAAATTGATTTTCCAGTGTTTTTTTTTTAATTAAGAGAGAAAAATTAGATTCTTCACCTCATAGCATTTGACTTACTACTCTGTGACCAGATCATCTCAATAGTTTCCACTAAATTGAACATTACCTTTTCCTGTGAGCTTTTGTAAAAGGATCTTGCCATTTCAAGAGGAAGAAGAAGAGAGGACAAAGGAAAGCTGCCTTCACGGGAGGCCAGGTCTGTTCTTGGCTGTCTCTAATTAATATGTGACCTCCACCAGGTCCCTTCCCCTCTCTAGTATGGCTGTTTTCTTATCTGCTGAACAGACACAGCCATTCCTGTTCTCCTATAAATTTTTGGGAAGTGCTAGCTCTGTAAGAAGATACATGGACCATTCAGCCGGCAGTTCGAGGCCATGAACTTTTCATCCTAGAACCACGGCCCAGTTTGTCCGTCACCTCGCAGAGAAGGCCCCAGGTACCGGTAAACACTACTGTGACTTACTCAAAACCTCGCTTGGTCACGTTTTGGTACTATGCCAAGTTTGAGCTGGTTCCTCCAACTCCTGCTGAGATCCCTATAGCTATTCAGATGTTGAAAAAAATAGTCAATACTGCTCAAAGTGGTGGTTTTAACCAACTCACAGTTAAGGAAGCTGTGCTGAACCGTTTGGTGGCCACTGAGGTGTGGATGGGGTTTTATGTGGGCGAGATCATAGGCAAGCAAGCGTGGCAGCATTGGCTGTAATGTTTGTAGACCAACAGTTATCATGTTTCTTTTGGGTTTATTACTTGAATGTTCTTAGACCAGGTGTGATCGGACTGATATTTGCATAAAATGTGTCAAAATCAATATTTTCTATATCAAACACTACATAGAAGGTCACATTTTCTCTTGACATTAAGTTGGGTTGTCTTTTGCTTTAATGATGTTAATATAGCTCTAAATGCATGTCTTTGCTTAGCCTGAAACTGGAAAGGATATATGTGAATATACCAACCTGTTATAATATTTATGAGAATAACATTTTCATTTGAAGGTTGGAAATAATGTATTTTACTTCCAGAAAAGTTGGGGGAAAGGCCTTGAGAAAACTAGAACTTGCTACAGTACGATAAATAGTAATACCATGTACCAAAGTTAAGTCATGTCAGTAGTATAAAGAATAAAAGTTGGATGGTTTCTCTTTGCTAAAATCAAAAAACAAACAAACAAAAAAGAAGATACACGGAAGTGACTATGTAAGTGAAGAGATTTTGCCATAAAAGTTGCTTACATGCAAAGTATTACTATGCAAATCAATGTCATATTTTAAAAGTCCATTTTCTTTGTTTTAGTGACCATTAGTTTATTTAATTAAAAATATTTTTTTATTAAAATATAGCTAACATACAATATATTAGTTTTAGGTGTACATCATAGTTATTCAGTAACTGTTATTTTTTATCCCTATTTTCAAATGAACTTTTTATTTTCTAATAGTTGGGTACATTTACAGAAAAGTTGTGAAGATAGTACAGAGAGTTCCCATATACCCCACACCATTTCTGGTTTTATGAACATTTAAGATTAGTATTTTACCCATATTTTTAATCACTAAAACAAATACTATCCTGTATGTTCAAGATCTAAACAAAATAAATGTGGGATGCCCTCTTATCTTTTCTGTGATCTTAGCTTTCCTTGATTATTTTTTCACTAAGCTGTTTGTTTCCTTATTATTGAGTTTTGAGCATTTTAAAATATTCTGGATGTTTTTTTTTTTTTTACTTTCTTTTCTTTTTTTTTGCAATTAAATTTTTGGGGGTGGCAATAGTTAGTAAAAGTACGTAGGTTTCAAGTGTACAATACTATAATACATCATCTATATATCACACTGTGTGCTCATATAAAACTGAAAGTAATAAAGGAACAAGACAAATAAAGAAACAAAAACTCATAGACACAGACAACAGTTTAGTGGTTACCAGAGGGTAAGGGGGGAGGAGGGTAGTAGAAGAGGGTAAAATGGATATAAGTCCTTATCAGATAGGATTCACAATTTTTTTTATCCCACTTTCTGGCTTATCAATTCATTTTCTTAACTATGTCTTTAGAAGATTAATCTATTTTTAAGACTCAAATTTTTATGTTCTAGGTATGGAGGAAATAAAAACAATCTATGGTTATGCTTGCTTGAAGATTTCTTACATGCAGGGTTAGCTAAAATGTCATTCAAGAACCCAAAAGGCCATGATAATTTTTACAATAGATTTTTCTCTGATATCCTGAAACAAATGTAAAGCAGCAATAGCATTAAGGCTTTCTAAAATACTAAAATTATGTTAGTTCTAATATTCATAATTATTTATCTTTGTCCTGTAGGTTTGCAGCCTGATTACTACTTATAATAGAAAATCAAGCTATAGAACATTTATGAACTTTTCCTATGGCTCAATATAACACCATTATGTCAGACGAACCAGCAACAACAACAAAACTACCAAGAGTGATCGCCGACGAGCGCCTGGGATAAGGTCAGATTAATTAAAGAGTATTAAGTCAATACTCTGTCTTTTGCTATACAATATTTGGAAATTTTAATTTATTCGTTGAGATAGGCAAGGCTGATGAAATGTTAACAATCCCCAGATTTCAATGGCAGAACACATAAAAGGTTACTTACTCATGGCCCCTGTTGGGTGGTGATGGTTGTGTGTGGATTGTTCTACTTAGTCTCTCAGAGACCCTGGTGGTGGAGACAGCCTCTGGAACTTGGTTTGGGTTATACAGCAGGGGAAGAAGAGAGAATGGAGAATCCTGCAGGGCTTTGCACGCCTCACTGGCAGAGGTCTCATCCACTCACATTTCATTAGCCATTAGCCAGAATTGGTAACATGGCCCTTTGTCATCTTGAGGGGGCTTGAAAGTGTAGTCTCTTGTACATTCAAGAAGACAAGGAGAATCTAATATTGGTAAGCACTAGTAAAGTTTATCACATTTTCTAAAATACCATAAAAGATAAATTATAACCACATTATTTAAATTAGAGACACGCTTTGTGGTAGTTTTATTACTTACTGGCTGGGAGACCTTGGACCAATTACTTGACCTCTGTGAGCCTCAATGACCCTATTTGGAAAAGGGGTAGTAGTGATAGCTAACATTTATTGAGTGTATACTAGGAGCCAGGTCCTGTTATATGAGTACTTGACATATATTAAATGCTGTAATCTTTACAACTCCTATGCAGGAGAAACTTACTATCACCACTGTTACTGATGAGGCAATTGGGGTACCAGGAGCCTAAGTAACTTGCTGACTCAGACAGCTTGTGGTTCTGAGATTAGAACCCAGGTCTCCAGTACCAGCACTGCTGGGCTTCATGACTATGTTCTACCTTCTCTTTTGGAGGTAATCAGACCTGTTTGAATTAGATGCATAGTAAGTGCCCAGGATGGTAGGTGCAGTTCTAGTCATTGTAACATTTTAGATGTGCTGGCGAAGATAGAAGGAAATTTTGGCTAATGTAGTCAATTGAGTAATTCAATGAAAATGGCATTATTTTGTGGGGGTGGGGTGTGGAGAGGTAGGTGGGAAAGGTTATCCCCAAATGATTGCATTTCTGGCTGAGTTCTATCCACAGTTCTCTAAGGGGGCCTTTGCTCTCCAGGACTCATTTTCCATTCTGATCTCAATATTAATAATGACGTCCCCGGAGGCTTCAGTTCTGGCAGAGATACCTGACAGATTTTCACAGAGTTCTATCATATAATGTATTCGATGGGGGTGCTGCATAATAAATGGCTGTGTTTGTCCCCTCTCTGATGGAAGGAGCTTCCATCCTAGCCCTCCTCGATTTCCTGTTGCTTAGCGATCAGTCTTTCTGGGTATGTCTTGAGCAATCAGCAACTTTGTTAGACATTTCAACCAAATCACTCCTCAGTGTAGTGTAAGAAATTATCCTGTTTTAGGGATTCCAAAGATTCCTTTTGTCAGTGAGGAATGCTTTTGGGCACAAGCAACAGAATACCTATGGGGTAGAAGTTGAAACAAGTGGAGTCTGGCAGTGCTATCCTGGGCTCAGTGGCTCCATTATTTCTGGCTTTGGTGGTTTCTGAGCCTTTCCCTCATGGTCATAAGATAGATACTGCAGCTCTAACCTTCCCCTTATATCAAATGGAAGGGGAAAAGGGTGGCCGGTTAGCTCAGTTGGTTAGAGCGTGGTGTTGGTAGCACCAGGGTTGCTGGTTCGATCCCCACATGGGCCACTGTGAGCTGCGCCCTCCTTAAAACAAACCAACAAACAAAAACCAAAACACAAACCAAAAAAAAGAAAAAAAATAAAACAAGGAAGGGGATGGCAGAAAACAGACCTTTCCTTTTATCAGGGAAGAAAAGTAGTCTCTGAACCCTCACAATAGGTAAGTTTCCTTACTGCTTATTGGCTACAATGGTGTTGCAGGCTCATCATTGGACCAGTCCATCCTCTCTGCTATCCTAAAGCATCTTTCTCCAATTCCTGATAAAAATGGTATTCTGTTAGAAAAGATGGGGTGTGTGGGTGCGTGTGTGCACGTGTGTGTGAGGTGCGTGTGGACAATAAATTATTTTTGCCACATGGCCTTTTTCTCTCCCACAGGCACCCAGGAACACATCAGGCCCTATGTGGATTTTCATTCCGAGGGCCTATTAGCTGCTCTGGAATTGACTCCAGAGTTCCCCTAGGGTGGCAACATTGACTCCCCACCCTAGATGGGGAGAGCGAATCCGGCTGTCGCTAGTGAGCCTCCAATTCCTGCATATGGAGAGTCACGGTTCCTACAGCAGCTGAGATGCCCTTTCTCATCACATCTTCACATGCTTACATGCTAGAAGAAGGAGTCAACTATTTTGGTGATTGCGTAATTTGACTTCAATGCGTCGTAAATCCAGATCAGTTTTAGGTAATCAGATCAAGCCATTTCAGGACACTTTGTGTCAGGCTTCATGTTTTTAACATGATGCCAGGTTGAGTCCAATGCAAATTAACTTGAAATTTTCAAATTCAGTGAATGAAAGCGTCTGTATTATCTTTAGACCACACAGCCTGCAGTGCTAAAATGGGCCCATTGCAAAGTTATTTTCAAGGGCTGTGACTTCTGTTCTGCCGAACTTTTACAATTTGTGAGTAAAGAGAGAGAGTATTTTGCCTCTTCAGTTCTTCCATGGATAGTTTATGCAACACATGGGCGAGAGAAGGGGCCCCTGAGGGCAGCAGGAAACTTTACAATGCAAACCATCAGTTTCCTTTTGGTTTTTCTTACTACATAAGTGAGGGTGAAGCTGTGGAGGGAGCATTACTGGGGGAGCTTCCTGGTATGCCACAGCTTGATGTCTGTCTTCCAGATATCTACTACTGACGAACTGTGAAAAAACATTCTCTGGGTGTGGATTGTAGGTCAGCCTGGGCAACTGATGTTACAATTTAATTTTCAGGATTGGGTGGACACATTTTAATATTTATTTATAAAAAAATGTTTCCGGATAACCTATCCTGTAACATGGACAGAGAAACCATTCTCTTCAGAATAAAGCATTTTTCCAAGTTTCCTTTATTGTTGAAAAGTAAATAAATAAGCAACTTCTGCAAGAATAGCTCCGTTAGTTCACTCCTCTGTACACAGACATAAGAGCACGTATCCACCTGGTAGGGGTATTGGGGAGTTAGCTAATTGTTTGCAAAATGCTCTCAAACTCCCAGATGAAAGAAGCCACGCTTTCTGTGCCCAGATTTGTTGTTGACAGTGTTTTCAGCTGCCACAGAGAATCTGATTCGGAACCTGCTTCCACCATCTCGGAAGACTGGCCTGAGTTTTGAAGGGGGGGATAAGGAGGTATCAGTACTTGTTCAACTGTTTACAAATTGTTCCGCTTGCCTGTGATCTAATGTAGTATATGTTCAGGGGTGGAGTGCTGGCGAAAGTCACGTCTTTTCAAAAGCCGCCCCAGATAGTGTCACCATCATCAATCAGAGGAAGAATCCAGGAACAAACCAGGGATTTCCCCAAATTCCTTCGCTTTTTTTTTTTTTTTTTTTTTAAAGATCAAATTCAAAGAGCATTTTATGCTTTCTTTCACTGAATTAACAATGGCCCGGAGAAGGTATTTCAATCCCTTTAATACTTTCATACTAACCTTTTATGCTATGACAACCCCGGTCACCGGTTGGTGCAGGCTGGATTTGGGCCGTCAACCAGACATGTAAGTGCTGGCTGGCTCCTGTCTGTGTCACTGCCGCTACTCCGCCCCGGAAGCTGTATTTATGGCAAAGGCTACAGTCACTATCAAAAGAAACATGGGCTTGCTGCCTCTGAGCTCCTCCTCCAAGCACAGGAATGTTAAACTAGACATCTGTCTGCAAAAACAATCAACTAAACATATGCCCACTCTCAAAGGAGGGTCTTGTTCTGCCTGTGTCTTAACTTTTGGAAAAATGGCTTTTTCTAAAGGAGTTTTAGAAAAGTAGTAATAAGCCACACTATCCACCGTACACGGATTTCTACCTTAACATGGAAAATGCACATTTTTAGCGGTGTATAACTTTTATTACAAGGATCCTTTTATGGTAGTAGTAACATTAGTAATACTTAAAGAGTATATAACACGACTATCATATATGATATACTAGTTTTATTAGAGCTATGACTTATGACGTACAAAGCACTAATGTTACGCAACCCTCGTAATAATAGTCCTATGCGATAGGTATTATTTTGTTTTACAAATGAGGGAAATGAAGCTTTTGGAGTTTGGTTATCTGCAAGTGGAAAAGCAGGGATTCCAGGTTGTTGTCACCAAGTGTGTGTAAAGCACTAGGTTCTACTGGCCACAGATCTAGAACGTCATATGCTAATATTTTTAGCAACGATTAGGAAAGTTCATACATTATTATTGGCTTAAATATTATCCTTACAGGAAGAGAAAAACGGCAGACATAACATCTGTGGATTTTTTTCAATAGAAGGAAAATCAAGTGAAAATGTAAGGTGGTCAGGGAGGAAAAAGTCTTAAAAAGGTTTCTAAATTCATCCTAAGTGTCACATCCTTAGGCTAAATGGCAATGTAGACAAACTGACTGCCATCAAATGACAAGAATTTTAGGTTACTAAAGTGCAAATAAAACGAGAATTGTTTCTGTGAAAACACCAGCTGATTTCCACTACAGAGGTTAGGGTATCAGGGTTAGGGTGAGGTCCAGAACAGTAAGGTTCAGAATGTTCATTTAAAAATATACTATGACCCTTTACTTTGTAAATAGTAAGCATAATTAAGGTATTGGAAATCTTTTCCAGAATAAATTATCCCTATGGTGGAAAGGACAGTGGGCAGGAGGTGGGGAGATGAAGATTCTGGTCCTGCCTCTAATTAGCTGGCTCTGTGACCTTGGACGAGTCACTTGACCTCTCCAGACATCATTTTTGTCATGTGCACAGAGAAGCCTCTTGCCCCTTCCTCTTCTAAAATTCTTTCTGAGTTTATGAGTCAAACTTGTCTCGTCTTTGCCAATGACTCCATTTTACTTTCCACACACTTCTTAGGGAATTGTCAAGCAACCAACTGAAAATGCAATTCAATTCTCATATGAGTTTCTTTGCTCACTCCACGCCCCCATGCTTCTGTTTTTAACCCCTTTGTCATTGGGAAACACTTCAAGGATAGAGGGTAAGCAAGTGAGTAAGATGAAAATATTTTACCAAAGGACTGCGTTTTACATTTACACACAACACACTCATGTCCACTTTGCCATCTCTTTAGCTGTTCTGCTTCTCGATTTTCCTGTTATGTTGGACTGCGTTTTTAATTTATTTATCATTTACCGCAAAATGCTGCTTATAAAATTTTAACTTAGAAAACTAAGACAGATTCTTCTATTTAAATTAGACAGAAACCGAATATTTTTAGACTTCTACCTCCTAATTTTCCATGTGCAATGATTGAAATTCTAAATGCTGACAGAATTAATGAACTGATAGAATTGAAAGTTTTTAGGAAAATGATTTATGACGTAATTTTTCAGTGTATTAACAAAAACTGCATTACCATGTATAGCATACCAATCTCCTTTATCCTTAATGTGAAAATATTTTAACACTTCTTTTTGGGAGCATATTTTAAAACAAATATTACAAATATACATTCACTACATTGGAAAAATGTACTGTACTAAGTAGGAAATCCATACCCAGATGATATAAAGATCATGAAAGAGAAGAAAGGCACAGTCTGCAGCTGACCTTGAAACCTCAGCCTGGTTTTACTGGAAAACAAAAAATCAAAACACGTAAAAACTAAGGCACGTATAAGACCATCTAACAGAAGACAATCCTCAGATCTCAAGATCCTTAAGCAGAGCCCAAAACATACCCAATGTTTTTCATCAATAATGTCACTTAACTTGTAGGTGTTTACTGAGCACCTTCTAGTGTTTATCTTGCGTTTTTAAATCAACTCCTGTTGACATATTTATTAGGTTGGTGCAAAAGTAATTGCGGTTTTTGAAATTATTTTTAACCTTTTCAACTGCAATTACTTTTGCACCAACCTAATAGCGTATACGAATTACTAAGGTGATTTCAGCCACGGACAGACACTTCACTTTGTGTTACAGAACCAAGGGCAGTCACTGCTTGTTTTATTACTTAGGCCTGTGAACAAGGTTAAAGTTCTGTTCCAAATGCTCAGAATTTATTTGTACTTGCACTAAACACGAATGGCCTGGGGCAGGAATTGAAACTATGTGGCATCTATGTGAGCCCTACCCAAAGACTAGTACCCATAATCGATCATAACCCCATTTCCTACCCAACTGAACGCAGCCTCGGAGAATACTGTTCAATGGCAGTGAGTGCAGCCATCATAGGAAAATAGAAAACTATTTGCTGCCAGTGGTCTAGAATTAAACTATCTAATTAAAAACCTCATAGGTTTGCCTCTTTCCTTATTATACTGTGATTGCCTTTTCTGAAAATTTTAAATCTTTTGTTTTCATTTTGACAAGTAATGATTTCTTTTCAAGAAAGAAAGAAATGACCTTCCATTGCATATTTTTGAATTCCCCGCAGCACCTCCAACACTTCTAAATACACATTAGGGACTCAAAAAATACTTACATCTTGAGTAGCCTGAATACTAGAATTATAAGACAGAAATATCACACGGTGCCAGAAAGGGCCCGGTCTCAGGGACTTCTGTACCAGGTGTCGGTTGTCTCCAGGTACTCATGGAGGAATCACGTACCAAATTAAGTCCTGGGAAACTGGCAGAGCAAAGAAGAAATGTAGAAGTTCCAGTTCCTTTTCTGTTACAAGTTTCCCAAATGTGAGGAAATATGCCAAATGCCTTTGGCATTCAAATGATAATAGACTCTGAATTAATGACTAACAGGGAAACGCCCATTGAGTAGTTCATGGACAGTGTCTGTCCGGTTAGATCCTGTTGGCAAATGACTAAAGAACCCTTTTCTCCTGAGCCAGCCAGCAGCCACGTCTAGGACCAGGAAGCACTCTGCCACCAAGGCAGAATTACAAAAGTGAGCAATTCAAAGCACCATTTGCAGTTAATCAAGTAACTCCACTGAATACCCTGAAAGTTGTCCTCGAAACACATTTGACTTGGAGCCCTGACTTGATTTTAGGGGAAACTGTTTCTTAAATCGAAATGTAAATGTAAAGATAAGCCTTACGTCGTTTTTTAAAAAAGAGAACCAAAGATAAGATTTTACATGTTCTAGTTTATTTAGCAATATACTAGATAAACAACAATGTTCTAAGATTAAGACAAACTCAATGAAATTACATGATTTCCTTTTCAAACAGTATATGCATCCTAAAATAATCTGGTTGATGAATCTGCTGTATTTCAGATTTTGTGGGTTTCTAAAGTAATTAATCCCTTAATTAACAACAACATACTCGTCGTATATGATGGCTTTCCTCTGATTCCAGTACATACACCCAATTTGCAGCTGAAGAAAATAAGAAACAGTTAAAAGGTACCAATTACTTCTTTAATGCCAGTGAGTGAGAACACATTTAATATAAATTTAACAGTCACTCACTGGTTCATTCAACATTTATTGAACACCTGCTCTGTGCCAGGAACTCTGTTAGCTACTGGGGAACAGAGCAGTGAACAAGATAAATACAGTTTCTACTCTACGTTACGTTACAATCTAATCGGAAATTTTGCCATTAAACAACTACAGAAAGAAATAAGTCAACAATTGAGATAAATGTGGGACAAATAAAGGGTGCTCACATCTTTTGGTTTACTTATAAAACTATGGTTTCCTGCAGAAGTAGTTTTGATTATCTAAACAATATCTGAATTAAAATGACAGAGAAATAAAATGAAATAGAAAGTCTACTATAGACCCAGTAAATTGTTACTTGTGAATGTATCTGTTGAATATAAAAATGACAAAACATTTAAAAAAAAAAAAAAAAAGAAAATGCTAGTGATTCTAGAAGTACTTTTAACCAAGGCAGTCAGTTTCCAGGGGAATTCATGACCATTTTAGGTTAATGGTCATTGTCTTCATGTTCAGCCCTCAATTAAACCCTGAACTTCAATTGTTATTACTTAATTGACTTGGTTATATTTCATGTCAGCATTTCAAAATGACCTTTCTTTTAAAAAATAGAAATTACCCTGACATCGTACCTTGGGTCTATGCTGAGCCTGACATTGCTGCAGCGGTCCAGACTATCTTTATATATGGTTGGGCCTACAACTTGCTTAGCTTTGCAATCACGGGGGTACTCCCCACCGTCCTTGCTTATGCAATTAGACAGCTCCAGAGAAATTCAAGTGGCGAGGGAAAAAGAAAGAGAAAAACTAAATGTATCTGTTGCCACAATTATTATCAAAATGCCACAGAAACCCACGGATACCCATTTTATTCTAAGCACAGGGAATTAGACAGCCTTTCATACCTTGAGTAGCGTAATTAAATACTGTCAAATTATACTTATTTTAAAATGATACTACAGTATCTTTTTCTTATAATACAAGTGACTCCAAAAATTAAGTTGTTCCAATTAACTAGATGGAAACATAAATCCCTTTTCCTTAGACATGAAACAACAATAAGAACAAGTTAGATTTAATGAGTTGGATTTTATATAAAGTAGGTATGACGCCAAGATAGAACTTTGCTATAGTGACTGAAAAAATTAAGGCATCAAATGAGCATTTCCCCTCCCCCTGTACTGTGGAAAAGTTTTAAAAGTCTTTTTGAAGTACTTTGATCAAGCTTTGAAATCATTTTAGTGGATTACTATTGTATGAAAACTGTAATTTATAGGGCTTGACCTAAGCAGCTCTTTGTCTCACAGCCATATTCAAAACAATAGCAGGAAAGTGAAAAACACAAGGGGAACCCACACTGTTCTTGTTATTATTTAATTCCTAATTCCATCTTCCTTATTTAATCTTTGGAATCCAGGCATGTTATTAATCAAACAGGTTCAGACCATGGCTACTATACATTGGGAGGTTAGCTTTGGGTAACACAATTAGATGACCCAGGCCGTCCTCTTCCACCCTTCCTAAGAGCGACTTCACAGACAGGTTCAGAGAGGTGCTTCTCTAACTGGTGACGCTGCAGGCAAACTCGCATTGTTTACCTTTTGGCTTCCTCTCTAGTTAAGCTTGCTTTGTTCCTTAACCCTAATGGAGATTGTCTCCTCCCATCCTTGTCACAAAATAGTTAATGCTTTGAGGCAACTTGCTCCCATCTGATCACAGGAAAAATGGCAAGCTGCCCCTGAGATGAACCAGCTAGAAGTGTGCCGCTAACTAAATCATAAGGGCATTTTACTATATTAATTTGTAGTTTTAATCAGCTGAACGGCACCACTCAGGCTGAGAGTAGCTGTAAACCTCACACGTTCTTTTGGCTCCTTTTGCCAAAACATTTACCGACGGCCTAACTCTCCTACCATACCATAGTTGACCCTGTGAAATCTTGTTATCTTAGTTAAAAGTTTTGTGATCTTTCAGGTGCCCAGAGGACCTTGAATATTTCAGCATGTGGAGGATGTTTAGGCATGCTTTTCCCCAAACAGAACACGTCAATTGCTCTCTCCATACCCCCAACTTCCACTCCGAAGACAGATGGATCAGAGGACTTAGATGGGATGAATTTTGGTCTGGGATCATTTTCGAGAGAGAGAAAGGAGTCAAGGAGGAGTGACAAAGTGTAGAATACATGTCCATGTGGGAGGAAACTGGCAAAAGCTAGTGAAGGGGCAGATGGCCGAGAAGAGGTGGGAAGTGAAGAGACGAAAGCAGTCAAGATTAATTCCATCGAAACACCAGGTTTGGAGCAGGGAGCAGGTGAAAAGTGCAGACATCTAAGGTATGCTGGTTCCAGAAAGGAAGGGAAACAATGGGTGTAGCTCCTCCATGAGAAGCAAGTGAATTAACTGTTCACTTGGGCATTAATTACTGTGACCCACCGGGGATCATTTAGTGGATTACCTCATCCAGGGCTCCAAGCAAATCCCCTGGCGGGTTCCATGAGTTAATGCACACCCCAAAGAGTAACAATTCATCATCCTTTCCAGGGTGGAATCAAGCCTTGCTGATAATGAGCAGGGACACACACCTACGGTTAAAAGAAAATTATTTCCCCCGGAGATCCTGCTTTCTACTTTGGACCCCTGAACCTTCCCTTTTGTATGTGATTTCAGGAGTCTTTAGAAGAGTTGACATATACCTCACTAGAAGGCAAAAGATAACGACGATTTTCATTATCTTTTTTTGTTGTTGTTGTTGTGCGGGGCGGTGGTTTGAGATGGGGAAAGGAGTCTATGAAATCACTTTAAATATCAGTGCTGGATCAGCTTTGCTCTGAGCTGGTCCCCTGCCATGCTTCAAACAGGGTCTCTTATTTGTTTGTGAGAGCAGATGCTTGGCAAGTCTATATATGCCAGAGAGAACATCATTTAGTTTTACGTTTTACACACATGCCTGCTTTCTGGGTTGGCATAATTCATTAGCACGGTTTGCAGAGAGCTCCATAAAACAAGATCTGGCTTTAATGTTCATGATCTAATGACGACAGTAATAAAAAAAAGTTGTCATCCCATGTCTACTTTCCAGGGCTGATGTTTATACTGTCTAAACTAAAAAACAAACAAACAAGGAAACAAACAACACACATAGATATAACATAGATACGTATTTCTAACATAAAAGGAAAAGAACAAGGAAGCTCTAAGCTTCCAATTTGGGAACATTGCTCTCTTCCCCCCACAACCCTCCAACAAAAAGTAGTAGATATAATAATCACATTAGTTCTTATGTGGGAAAAAGCTTAGTTCTGAATAACTTGTAACTTTATCATAGTATGTACAGTTTATTGCTGGTTTCTTTCCCACTTTTAAGAGCCCAATTTTAAAACCTTATTCATAAAAGGAGGTGGTGCCTTTGGCGGAGGAGAACACCAATAGCTTCTCATAACACATTATGTCAGGGCACCAGGTAGAAGAATGACGACGAAATGCAAGCAACTCTTTTATATTTTAATTTATCTGTGCACTCTCATCATAAATTTGTTTAATGTAAAACAAACAAACCCTTGACAAGGGTTTAACAGTTTTCAACATCTGTGCAGATAAATGTAATTTATTCCTAAAGAAGAAAAAGCATTTTAGAGCTTGCCATGAAAACTGCTTTTAACAACAGTTTTGTTTAAGGCCTGTGTGTGTGTGTCTGTGTGTTTGTGTGCATGTATGAAGACAATAGCAGTGGTTTCAAATCATTCTATTTCACTCATAATACCTGCATGATACACTTTACACTAAAACAGAAGTTTGCCTGATACCTCCTTATAATTTCATTCTCTCTCTCTCTCTCTCTCTCTCTGTTTAATGCAACCCTCAGCAGAGTTAAAATCCACATGTTCAGACATGACATGTTTGGGTCCTACAAAAGGAAAAGCAATAGGTAGACGTTTAGAAACCTTATTAGGTACAAAATGAACAAAGTACTAAGGGCATATTTAGTCTTTTGAAAGAACTGAGCAATGTATACATAACTTAAACGTGTTTATAAAAACGTACATTTTTATTAATATTTCCAAGCTCACCAATTCAACATTATAAAAGTCATTAATAATGTTTTGTCAATATGGGGGCAAATACTTTACTAAATACATTTTTGGGTATAGATTAATCTTTAACTTCCCCAAAGATAGGTTTATAATGAATTTATTGATGTTTTGCTTCAGATTGAAATTTGATTTGCGGCATAAAAAGTGAATAAATTAAAGTGAACGAATATAAACTCTCCTTTATTTTGCTTATTGAAAATTGCCCTAGGTTTATTTCCAGTACACTTCACTTATTCAAAGCTGAACATTTCTAATGCCTAAATTATTTGAATGTTATATAATTATGTGGTATAAAACGCAGATAAAAAGCAGTGTACAGAATGTGCTTTAAAAAATTTTTACTCATAAAAGTACTATCAAACATACTGACAACTAGCCATGTTTAAAAATAAACTCTTGTCAAAGCTGGCACCGAGCTTCAATCGTCTCTCCTCAGCCCCCAGTCCAATGCAGGAGTATGCTTTCCAGACACGATGTAACTAATACTTTCAAATGAGATAAATGGAAAAGGTTTGGTGTTCAAATAAGTATTATAAAAAAAGAGGAAATTCTCATCAAGTATATTTTTCAGCTTGGCTTAATGCCATGGCAGTCAGGAAACCGTAAAGACTGGACAAAACAAGCATACGGCACAGGCTATACTTGAGGTTTACTGGGAGTCCTGCAGGTGAGGCGGGACATTTCGTTTCAGACTTGATGTCTTCAGCTTTGTTGGGCGTGTGCTCGATTATTCCATGACGATAATGCAATGCTGGGTATCTGTGAGTGTACATGAAGGGAAAGCGGGAGGGAGAGAGAATGAATGGAGGCTTAGGAAAAAAAAATAATAAGAGGGTGATTCGGCAACTGGGAGGAGAATTGAAAAATCACACCTTTCAGTCTCCACATTTTTTCTTTTGTTCAGTATTCAAGGAGAAACCATCCGGAAGGAAGAAAGATTATGACTATCTATAAACTAACTGTTTGACAGAGACAGAAATGCTGATAATGAGTGGGTTGTGTCTGTAGTTCTTGGCTGTTCACATCAGCAAGGGATGAAGGAAAACAGAAACTCTTGATATGTTTGTCTAAAGAGGTAGTGGTGTGACCACGGGCAGAAGAGTTCAGCTGGAGTTCAGGGCAGATGTTGCCAGGAGTTGACGCTGCAGGAAAGTAAAATTGCTTCCGGATTCACCTTTTCCTCCCAGCTTCTCTTCCAGGATCATCAGGGTCAAGCTATGCTATGGCATAAGGTGACGATGTCTGTGGGGAAACAGGCTTTGAGCAGGATGCCCCTCTCCCGGTTACAGTCTAGCTCCTGGATAAATCCATACCAATAGATGACGAGGCCCGGCCCAAATCTGTCAAAACAGCAGAAAATAACATACACATATAGTATCAACATAGTTCTAAAAAATCAACATAGTTCATCTTTGAAACACTGATACGATGATTAAATGATGTTACGGCACAACATTTTTAATTTGGTGGTTGTAATTATGACCAAACGTAGCCGAACTTATACCAAAGAGCTTATTTAATACAAGTATGACTTACCAGCCTGGGCAGATTTATTACTGTTCTTTCCAGGCACCTGAAGTATTTCGGATGTATGCACTATGCTAATTACCTTTCAGGAAGGTGTTATGAGCTTGTGCTGATGTGACTACTTAGCTGATGGAGGATAAAACCAGAGTCGAAACAGTGATGAGCTGGGGCACACCAGGCTTGGGATTTTAGTCTCCTAACATTTAGAAGTACTCTTTTAAAAACGAAACTGAGCCATTTTCAACTGAAGAAAAAGAAGGATATTTGAAAAAATAACTTTAAAACTGGAATGGCTCAGCATCCTCTTCTGGCTATTTTCTATTCATGGACCAATAGGGTCAGAAGTCCCTTCTGTCATCCATTCTTTCCGTCTTAAAAAAAAAAAAAAATTCATAGGATAACGGGGATTCTCATAGAGACATTCTCCCTGACCCTTCATTTTCTGCATTACAACCACTCTCAGTATAAACACGACATGAAGTTTGGTCGTAGATACTCATCATGAACACGAGGAATAATGTCGCATAGACTTGTGACCAACTGTAGACAGATGTAGGCTTAAAACCTCAATATTTCTAAATTGGGCCTCTGAATTATCTCCAGTTTGGTTAGCAGCAGACTCAGGAAGCTGCCCTACAGACTACTGCACCCGTCAGGAAGTTAAGACCTCTAGGCTGGGTTCATAAAGATGTAATCACTATCAATCACGGTGCACACAGAGATGTTTTGCACATCAGTTTCACGTTTTTCCTACTGAGAGTACTTAATTAAAGGGCAGCACTACTTTTGGTGTCGTGTTGCAGGAATTTTACAGTGAAATCATAAATTATGAATGTTGGGTTAGTAAAAGGATGTCTAAAAACAGAACTGCTTTCTGTATTCTGACATTACAGCAGGCTGAACCATGCTAGGCCACAAAGCTTTTTTCTTTCATGATTTATTATATGCTGTAGTGTATTTGCCAAAACTAACAGTACAGGATGGGCTGCGAGATACTGTATGCACAGGCATAAGTTCAACTGGGTGTCAAGGAGTGGTTTATTTGGGGATTCACATCCGTAAGGTAGCCAAGTTGGATGCAAGATTAATGAAAACTTTTTGCATCCCCTCCATGCAAGGACAAAATCATGCCATGGCCACTCATCAGCTCAACTTGTTCTAGGGGACACGGGAGCTGTGTATGGATGAGACGCCTTGGAGGACACCAGAGCTGTGGAGTGCCAGGCCCAGTGACATTTTCCTGAATTCAGGGATGGTTGCACATAGTGTCTTCTTCCTCAGGATCTCTGAGGAACTTTCCTGTGAGGTCACAAGAATCAGGCTACGTTGGCACGGGGTGTGTGGGCTCTAGTGCTGAAATGCTCACCAGCTGAAGCTCACACTGGGATGAGACTTTGCTTCCATTTAACCGAGGGTTTCTTAGTGGTAACTTTTAATCACAAACAATTGTCTGCAACTGGAACATGGATATTTGGTATCTTTATTTTACAAAAGCCTCTGTGATTATTAACAAATGATTTCAACGTTGTCAAAACACATCTGGGAAAAGCAGAAAGATCTGCGATTCTAAGGACCAGGTCTGAGAAGCCTCAAAGCTTCCCATCAACAAAGCAGCCCTGAGTCACAGCCTCCACAGACGCAACCCTGAGCTCAACACATTCCTCCATTGTATTCGGCAGCCATTCTGGAGACCATAATGTTCTTTAGAAAGGCACTGATATTTTTACAAAGGGAGAAAAAATATGGGATCTAAACAGTCATGGAAAAGAACAAAGGAATATATGGGGGTCATAAACAACAAGCCCAGTGTTTTAAAGATTTAATAAAACAAAAACACATATTACCAGCACTGAGAAAGTAAGAGCAGCCAGGACTTTCCCTGTGCAGCTAAATCATAAGCCAAAGGACATGCAGTATGACAGCTCTTTACAAAAATGGCATTTTCTGGGCAGAAAAGCCAGGCCGGGGAACACCTTAATGACCAAGAAAATGGACTCGTTTCACTTGTGAGGCAACAGATGAAATCTGCAACTCGCAAAGGTTTTTGCAAGATTGTGAGTTTGAGCATTTTGTGCAGGGGCTCCCGACCGGGATCCCCTGAAAGTAGTAACATGGGTTTGTGAACTACGTTCAGTACATATGACTAGTGACTCATCACGAGGCTCAGCCATGGATCTATGTGTTTGGTTGTTAGCTTTCAAATAGAATTATATTAACTTAGGCATTACTACCTCTCTCGTGTGGTTCCAAAGCTCTGATTGGAAATATGTGCTTATGTAATTAATTAAAAACGAGGAAAGACAGCTTCCTCTTGTCAATGGAAATTGGTAGACAGAGGCTTTCAAATTATGTGGTCTTTGAGGGACAAAAAAATAATAGGTACTTTAACGGGTGACAAGTTGGGAAATTTCACAGCAGAACAAGATCTGGCTTTGTTCCTGATACCTACTTGAGTGCATTTCTGAGCTTTCTACAACATATGAGGATCCAGAGATTATCAGATGCTGGCAAGATAAACTTGCAGCAACTTAACTGTTTATAAAGAGGCTGACCACATTAAGCAATTTTATATAATCAATTCCTTGGTTATTGGAACTCACAGAAAGGAACATTTTGGTGGACAATTAGAAAAACCAAGCAAGTCAACTGCAGCATTTTTGTCTAACAAGGTGTAAAACAGGGAGAAAAGGGGACCTACGAAATTTTTAGGTAGGTCAAGTACATGCCTGTGGGTTGAGTGAGTTCACCTTTTTTGATGCCTATCCCCATGCACTGTGGCACTACTGGACAAGAATGAGATCACTGCGAAGGCAAACATAACCTTTGTGACCAATAAAAATCAAAGAGACTATTAACAGTGTTTAAAAGAAAACAGAGTCCCTGGGTCTGAGGGAATGTGCAAAGCAGAGGTTTGGTCTGCTACTGGGATTGCAGCCCTCCCTACCAGCCCGGGGACACGCAGTAATGGGATGTCTACGAATATCTGAATTGATTCTGTAAACACATTTCAAGGTTGACTATAACTTTAATGTTACTATATACTCATGGTCAAGTAATAAGATCAAAGACTCCAAATGAATTTTAAAAACTCCTGGGGAGCAGGCACTGGAATGTCAGTGACTTTTGAACAAGTAATTTTGCCTGCAAATAAAATACCACCAAATTAGCAAAAATAACAAATACCTCTTGAAAAAAATGGGAGGTGAAAGTCAAGAGCTATGACAGATCTTGAGGGTATGAAAGATGAAGTTCCTCATAAATAATGACAACCCTGTAAATGTGCTTGAAATGTGTTTCTCTGGTTTTCTTCCATTTTAGATTATTTAGAGAAATTAAATAGGAGACTGTGGAACAAAAGCTGAGTACCCTTTTGTGGTTTTCGTGCATACCTGTCTCTCAAGGGTTATCTCTCTGTTTCACCATTCGTCTCTTCGCTATATTGTGTCACTGTTGAGGGCCATGTTCTATTTATACTCATGTCCTCCAGGCCTAGCACGGGGCGCCTGGTACATGGCAGATACCCTCAAGGACAAGGTAAAGAACACGGGGTTAGGAATAGCTGACAGCTTTGTACTGGTGACCGAGTCAGTGGCATCCCAGAGGCAGGCATGCTGGTAGGACTCGGCCATTGCTATGGCTTGGCATCTTTACTGGTGACCAAGATGAATACACAAGTTGCATACTTATGGATCATAGTGATAGTAATAACAGCTACAACAATGTTCATTAGTAACTTTCATGACACTTACTATGTACCAGACACTGTTCTAAGTACTTTACACATTCTGACTCATTTAATTTTCAAGTCAACTCCATGAGGTAGGTACAATTATTGTCCCCATTCTGCAAATGAACAAATGGACCGAGGCATGGAAAGTTATTAAGTATAATATAGTTATGTATTTACATATATACATATATATGTGCATATATATATAATTATATACATATATATATATATATATATATAATTTAATATCAATCTTGCCAAATTTCTCGTCGGTCAAAGGAGAGGGACCCGTTTTGGATCCCAGGCAGTCTGGTGCAGGGTCTGTGATTGTCTCACTATGATGCAGTGATCAGTCTACTTAACAGAGTGACATGGTTTTACACTTTAACCAGAAAAGGAGAGGAAGCGACCTCCGTACTGGTAAGACCAGGCCTAGAGAGTTTTGGAAGATTGTAGTGTCATATTTGAAGGAGAATATCTCTAGTCTGGAACTGACCCAGAGGAGAACTCTAGGGTATTTGAGGAACTGTTAGAATAGCAGAGTATGTGTGACCTAGAAATGAGCGCTTAGGATGCTCATTCGTCACTTTCTGATTTCTAAGGTGCTCTTGGGGAGAAGGGATTAGATTCATGCTGTAGCCCTTGAGCACAGACTCAGGGCAATGTTTGAACGTAACCAGGAATCAGATTTTGATTCAACATGAATAAACATTTTTCTACAACTGCAGTATTTGAAAACCCGGAGTCAGCTGCCTTGCAAATTAGGGACATTTCTGTGACTGGATCTGTTAAATCCAGGCTGGGCTTTTAGCAATTAAAAAAAAATTGAAGCAACACATAAAGATTTGGAGTTTTTATACAAAATCCTGCACAATCACCTTCCTCTGAGAAATTAATTGACAAGTCAACGATCAGTTGGAGCCAAGTCATGGCTGCCTCCTTTACACATGACGGGTGGTCTCAGGTGTGCCCCAAGCTCCACCATTCTGTTATTCTCCAAGCAGAGGCTCAGTGCCAGATGCCATTTACCATCATGCCTACACTGCAGATTTTCTTTAACTGGAGAGACCAACTTCTTCATATGCACATCTCTAGCAGATTTGGGTGAGCTAAACATAACCTCAGAGGGTTTCACGTTTCAAGAAAGAAATGGAAGGGGACGCGTTTCTTTTTTTATGTCCTGCCTACTTTGTGCATTTATGTTGCCCACCTGGCCTCTGTGGGCATTTGAGTTCTTGATTTCTGCCTTGAGATCTAACTCAGAGGTTCCCACACTCAGGGCAGAGATCCTTGAGGGATTGTGAAGAGATTGTAAGAGATCCTTATGCATTCCAAGCACTATCCTCAGATAGAAAAAAATACACATATCTTGTCTTATTTTAGAGATGTAGATAATAAAATAGAATTCACCGTAGCTTTCAGTTATTATGTATTTTCTAAGTACATGGAATCTAAAAGCACAGCTATAATTACATGGGGGGGTAGGTGGGCGGCAGAGTCAGCAAATATTCTTTCAGTTTGTTTTAAAGATTTTCAAATTTGACAAGATTCGGGGACATTGTTCTAATTAGTTCAATCTCCTTCTAGAGATGGATGTGTTCTGTAAAGGTGAACAGCAGACACAAAGGAGAGTCTATGATATTAAAGAAGTGTGAACACACTTAGCAACTTTGTCAGTAACCTGTCCCTACACATAAGGTTCATCGTCACAGTTAAAAATGAACTAGAGGCAAAGACACGTAGCTACCGTTCCAGGTTCCACTTACAACTCACTCTACTGAGAGCAGTCACACTGCTATCTATAGGAAGAAAGGTACAGAAAGGAAACATCAAACTAAACTGGGCAACAGCAGTAATGAAAGAAGAGCTACAGTAGTGGTGCTGGAGTTCTAAGTTGCAACGAAGAGTTGCAGACAGGTATTGTGGTGGGCTGACTTCTAAGATGGCCTCAATGGTCCTTGCCTTTTGCGACTCATGTCCTCCTATAATCCCCTCCTGTTGGGTGTGGGCTGGGCTAGTGACTTGCTTCTAACAGAAAAATATAGCAAAAGCAATAGGATGTCACTTCTGTGATTAGGTTACAAGAGACTAACTTCCATCTTGCTATCAGACACTCTCCTGACTTGTTGGTTTACATACCTTGAGACGAACTGCCGTTTGGGCGAGGCCCAGGTGGCCTGTGGCCTGTGGCCAGCAGCCAGTGAGTTACTTTGGCCCTCAGCCCAACAGCTCATGAGGAACGAAATCCTGCCAACCACCCCTGAGTGATCTCGGGAGTGGGTCTTTCCTCAGTCACATCTTCAAATGAAACCACACACCCTGGGCCAATATCTTGAATGCAGCCTGTGAGAGACAGTGAAGAAGAGGATCCCACTAAGCTATGTCCATATTCCTGACTCACAGAAAAAAATGAGATGACAAATGTGTGTTATTTTAAGTCATTTAGTTTTGGGGTAATTTGTGATATGGCAATACATAACTAACATATATACTACATACTTGAGTAATCAAATACCATTCTTTACATTTGCAGTATGAAGAGTGCTGTTGGCTATAGATTGGCTTTTTTTTTTCAGTTACCTTTTTTTTTTTTCCCCAGCACCCTGAATTTATAGCAGAAGAGGTTACTGAATAAGATTATTAATAAGTAGCAATTCTCCATCAAGGCAAGTCAGTTATGAAGCAAATCTGTGTTTTTACACTGACATAGCTTCTTGGTTCCTAACTTAGACTATACACCACCACCCCTCCTTGCTGCATATTTAGGACACTGGGGTTACCCAAAGAGGTAAAGAAGTCATATATGAAATGAAAAATCCTTAATGTTTTCTCTAGTGCTGTGATTTTGTGATTAAATTTGGTTACAAGGCTTCTGAAGTTGCAAATTTGAAGGGGATGAAGATAGGGTGTGGGAGACTGGTTACAGGAAGAATACTTTGCCAGTTGAGGACAGCTGATAAACAGGGAGGAGATTTTTTTTTTTTAAACTGCAATTGTGGCAATCCAAAGCTATTTAGTGTTGGGACAAATAGACTCTGTCAATTTCAACAGGTGCTGAGACAGTCCAGGAAAAATAGATGCCGGTTACATTTTGTTCAGTTAAGAAAGGCAGCGTAATCTGTAACATATTTTTAAAAGACTGTCACCAACAATGTTTTAAAAATGGTACTTTGGAGAGTAAATTCTTAGTTTTCCAGAAAAATGTAGCTATCCCCAGATAGTCGCTGAGCGTGTCAGATTGTAAATGTTGGACAGAATATGGTATAATTTAGAAATCACGTCTTTCAGTCCAAGGTTTTCTATAACTCTCTGAGAAACTCGGAGGGACAGACAGAAAATATGGGCTCCCAAATTCAGGAAGGACTTGCTTCTTCTTTCTTAAATATAAAAAAATACTGCCCCCATTCCTTGCCACACCTCTGCACGATCCTGTAATGCAGGAATTACTTGGATGGTATTTTCACTAATGGAGAAAAGGCCTACTAAATTTCTATTGTTGAGACTTTTCTTTGAGACACCTTTTTCATAGAGTACTGAAGTGAAAGGCAGAGGCAGGAATTTAGAGATTCCTCATCACACATTCAGATATCATTTTGCTAAATTAGCCCCAGTAACCGACTCCCTGATGGGTTTCCTGAGGTTCATTTACTTTCTATGTTCCTACAGATTTCAGAAGGTCCCTGACCAGACATTACGTCTATAAAGATGCTGTCTGAATATATATAAAATGATTTAAAAAACCAGCAACAACGAGGTAACTAACCTTTATCGCACACTTACTATGTGACAGGCAACGTTTCAAGTACTTTTACATTTACAGACTAATGATCATTCCTATTTTACAGATGAAACAACTGACGCACAAAAAGGGTCGGGCTTTGAACCCAAGCTGTCGGGCTCTATGTCTTGTGCTTGCAACCACGACACTCTACTGTCTCTCATTATGCCTTGTATTTACACAGCAATTTATAACAGTCATTCAGCTTTGAAAAATATTTACCACACCTGTAAAAGGGAGACGAGAAGGGGCCTGGAAGTCAGGTGACTGACTGGTTAATCAAAAGCCCAGTATATGAGTTGGGATTCACACCGGTCTACAAGGAATAAATCTTCAGGTATGAAGTCAATAGTTTCACACTAAAAAGTATATCTAGAGACTCATTTCGATTTAAGTGTCACCATGTTTAGGAAGTATATGGAAAAGCAACTTATAATTCAGGTCAAAGAAGTGAGAGTTATGGAATCACTGCATAAAGTTCAGAGAAGAGAAATGTTTCCCGCTACGAGAGGATTCAGAAGTTATGGGGCAGAATCTAAACAGGAGGAAAACGGAGTAAATCCAGAACACTGCAGCAGCCTGTTCGTATTAATGGAAATAAACAGCTGGAATAAGTTATGAGGAAAATGGAGGGAAGCAACGGGTCTAAGTGAGCGTGTCAGGCAGAGATTTGTTTTCCCAGAAAAGAAAGTTCAGACTTGGCTAAACAGGGTTGATACACTGAACCCCCAAAGGCTCACTTTTGCTCCTAAAATACCTCTAGTATAAAGACGTATCTTATATTTGTGACATTTATTTGGCTTATTTATGTTTTCAGCTCTACCCCAATAAACTTTAATTTTAAAAAAAAGAAAAAAATAAGAAAATCACTACATATTTTTAAAATATCAGTATCATTTTTTAATCTCTTTTGGTAATATCATATGAAAATGAAGTGACTATTACACAATTTGCCTCTTCATAGAATAAGAGAGACTCATGAAATTGATCTAATACTTCTTTTCTCAATGAGCTGAATTTCACGATTACATAAAAAAGATTCTCAATGCACTAGGGTTCTACAATATTAATCTGGATCAAGTCAACAAAATAAACAATTTTCAATTGAAGAATGACAAGAGGACTATGGAAAGATTTGATGATTTCAATCAAGTTTCCTGTTCACGAGGGTCTTCATCAAACAATAAAAACAAAACATAGCTGTACTGATTCAAATCTTTGTTTCCAATCCAAATGATTTCAATTTATAGGCAAATAGAAAATTTATTTTCCAAAAGAGGAATAGCATATATATGTCTATGTGTACACACACACACACACACACACACACACGCACACAATTTATTTTTTTTCCTTTCTCATTTTGAGTTGCTGTGTGGGGTCTGGGATATCTTATGAGGATGTGTATAGACATGTGGCTGTTGGAAGTCAATTGTTTCACCATCAAAGACTTGCATGTGGTTTTTATGAAGAATGCATTCTCAAACACACAGTTCAGGACAAAGGAGAAATATAAAACATCTTGTAATTGTTTTAAAATAAACTCTCACACTGTTTATTTAGTTTTAATCTGTGTGTTGCAGATTGGTTATGCACTTGTTAATCACTGTTGTATGTATCTCCAGACAGAGTTGTAAATAACTTTTCAGTCCAAGTGAAATATGCTTGCACATGTTTATAGGCAAAGTATGTGCATATTTATGCCTGTGTGTAAATATGTGTACAACAATAATAGATTAGTGATCATGTAATACAGCATTGTAAGGTTCTGGCACTATGGTCAATTTAATACAAAATGCAAATATTCTTATTTCATAGTATCTAGAGATGAAATAAAAACATAACTTGGTTGTTTCATTTACTCTTTTGTTTGGCAGGTCAGTATTTGAAATTGAAATGACTCAAGAAAGAGAACCCCAGTTATGAGTATTCTCACTCAATTCGTGGATCTACTTTATTAAAAATGCACCTCTCAGAAAAAAAAATGCACCTCTCTTTGTAACATCAACTCATTGTATATAATTTTGAAAATAAAAAAGGAAAAGTATAAATACTGATTCACTTCAGGCCTTTATGCCACATAGAAAATAAACAGAAAATACATCATTTTGAAGAAAATTTAAAATGTATGTAAATACACAACTACAATCATCTGAAATTCTCCTTGGTGTTTACATAACTTGGCATTTTCATGTCTACATTAAATTGCCTGGAAAAGTGCTTAATTTTCACTTTACTTTGTCCTGTGTTAGATATACTTAGATATCATACTTGCAGTTTTTCCAGCCTATCGTAAATCCCTCCTCAGAAGAGAAAAAAACTGAGATTGGTGGAACAGGAAACAAAGGTAGAAGCGATTTTGTCTTTAATCTGTTTTCTTGGAGAAACACTTACTCCTGGCAGTGGGTCAGCCCTCGACATTTACGTACTAAGAATCTACGTACCAGCCTGCATATCCATCCTTCAGAAAGCACGTCACAAAAGAAAGGCTCCTTCTCTCCTTAAGTTGCTTACGACTCAAAGTTTAATAACATAGGAACAAAACTATTCACATTGTAAGTCTGAAATATGTTATCGATTGAATAAACAAAATGCCAAAAGGTTTACAGTTAAAGAAACATTAGAGCAAGGACATAATAGTCTAGAAGTATTCCTACATAAGGTGAGTTGTCAGCTAAGTTGCATTCATTCATGTAATGGACCTTTTAACTTTCTCCATTATATGTTCATTTTTTGAGGGGAGATTAAAGAGTGGGATTGGGGGTCCCAAGAGATGCAGAGGGATGAGGGGATCAGAAACATCTCGAGATTATTTTGTTGTGAAGCTGGAGAATGAGCTTAAGTATGATAGCCCTGGTTTTTTTTTCAAATGAAGATGTATGGGAAGAAAGAAATACCAAATGCAGCAAAAGAAACCAAAACCCTAAAAGTCATAAAGGACCCAAGGTCATGTTTACTTTGAAAACATTTAAGTGCTAAGAGTGAGAGAACACTCCAGGCAGACCTTGGGTGCAAATCACATCTATCTGCCTAGAATTTATACTCCAGCCTTCTTCCAAAAGTTGGGGTAGTTTACAAAATTGGTTGTGTGAATTATTACATGTTTTCTCGGTTATTTCCCCAGGGAAACATGCCAAAGGCAAACCCATCATTTCAGCTGATTTAGTGTTTGATGGCAGAGAATTTATAATTGATATGACAACCATAATGGATGGTGATCATCGAGTTGGCAAAACCTGGGCTGACCGTGCGATAGTCCATTTCGGTGTTCACCAGTTAGTCTACCATAGACTCACTGTGATCAATTTTGACATTATTTCTGAACTTTTCATTTCCAACTTTGGGAATACTAGAAATTAGAAATGCTTTGCAAAAACAGAAAAGGTTTTATCATATAAATATTGCTTACCACAAATATTTTTTGTACATACTCTTTTATTACTAGGTGTGTGTGGGGGGTGGGGTCTCTTTTCCCTTGGCTCAGTTCTCTAAAGAGCACAGGGTAACCCAGAGTTCAGTGAGACATTTATCTCAAGGCACAAAGAGATTTATGGGTTCTGGATATATAAAAGTCTGCTTAAAATAAAAAATTATCGGAATTTTCATCCTTGGCAAAGTCAAATAACTAAAGGATTAAGGCTGATACATGCTTGTCCTATAAATCTATCATTAACCAAATGTGACACAATGTTTCAGGTATGTCAGATCCCAACTTGCTCTAAATGGGTAGTTAAAATTTTCTCTTACCCACAATAAATATTTCATGATAAGGAAAATCTCTTTGGTTAACCAATCCAGTCCTTAAAAGCAAACCTCCCAATTTTACAGATCCATGAAGGCAAATGCTGGAAAGGGGGGAAAATTAGGAAGCATCGAGGTCATTGTAAAAAAAATGGCTGGGCAATAAACAATAAAAAAGGACTACGGTTCCTAGGAAAAAAAAGGATAATCTGGTCTTACACATCTAGAATGTAGGCTCCATGAAGGCAGCCTGTATTTCAGTGGCTGAGCAGATGTATGAATGCATGAATGAGTATCTCTATAGAAAGGGTCCCTGCCTCAGGAGCAGCTGTGAGTGCTTCCAAACCTTTGGAAAAAAATCTTTTGCTGACAACTCTCAACCATAGAAGGAAGGAAAATCATTTTTAAAAGTGATAAAATGAGCCTTAAAAATATGTCCAAGCCGCATGCTCTGAAGAGCTATTCCCAGGTTTTGCATTTAGAATCTAGGCTTCTCAGGTTGTTACAGGGGAGATGAAGCTCTGGTTTATTACCTGGTAGAAAATACAGGAACTATTCCCTGGAAGGGCGACTACCGGTGGTTGAGGTGGTGGCTGTCAGGTGGGTAGGGATTGACTGCAAAGAAAAAAAATCTAAGCAGTTGGGAGCCACTAGCTGCACACAGGTGGCTCTCACTTCCTTAAAACACAATCAATTTAGGTAGGCTTTTGTTTACAGTAGCTTTTATCTAGGAGATAAGGTTGTAAAAACATCAATCAAAATGAAGTACTACTGTTCCTGGCCATATCTCAGCAGGTTCATCTGTTTTATTTCTTCCTCCCTTTCCAAATACCTTAAGGTGTTTAAGATGAGTGAAGAGATATCAAACTATTAAAGTGAACTGTATTTGTGTATGACACATGGATTTGCACTCTTTGAACCACAAATACCATCTCTGAGGTGCCTGTATCATTTCCAGGTTCAGCAGGGGCCCGTGTTCCTCACTGCTTCACTGCTCAATAGCATATAGACTTCACAAAACGACCTTTACGCCATTTTCAATAGTGCTGCTTTAAGAAAAGAGGATTAGCATCCCAAGCAAGAATCGGATGGCTCCTAAAAGTTGGTGTACAGCTTTTAATTTATTTATACTCTGCCTTTTCCCCAAAGAGGCAGGTACAATCAAAGAGCAAAATAGAAATAGAAAATCGAGCTCAGGCAAAAAAGAATGTAAGTATTCTCATTTTACTGTTAAATTGAACTTTGAAGGTCAACAGTATACTTACAAAACCTTAAATTTAAGCCCATAAGGTCCTACCTGATTTTATTTTTAAAGGCATTACTTAGTGAACGTGGGGTCTGTGCAATGAAGCCCTGAGTCAGGGAAGTCCCCAAGTGCTAAGGGAAACTCTGCTGAGGGACTGAGAAGGCACACTGGGCCAATTCCAGGGGACAGTTACCAACAGGACAGTGAGGTGGGCAGAAGGGCCTGACCGCCAGGAGCAGACAGATGCAAGGGAGCGGAGTTCCACTGGTGGTCATTTGCAAACAGACCGTAATGCCAGACAAGGCCAGCAGGACATCCTGGGCTAGATTTGGGGTGTGCTGAGGGTCCATGTGGTGGAAAATATGTTCTCTGTCGTTCTCCAGATTCTGAGTCATTCTTCAGTTCTGAGCTTTGTGAGTAATTCTTCTGTTGGATTCCCTTCTAACTACAACTGGAAGAAGGCATTCTAATAAGTGCAATGCCCTGCCGTTCACCCATTTCAGACTAGATTCAAAGAAGACTTGACTGACTTGCCTCCAGATTTATTTTCCCGGTATAGCCCCCATCTTTGGAACTGGTAGAAGGAAGGTGCAGACTATTTCATTATTGTTTCTCTGAGTAAAATCACCACTGATAATCAAACGGATGACAGCCATAACCACAACCCTAACAGCAGCTCGTACTTCCTAAATAATCATCATGTGCCAGCTACCCTTCTAAGCTCTTTCCATGCATTATTTCATGGAAAACCAGAGCCCTTTGAGTAGCTAATATGAGTACTTAAACTTTAATGTTGAGAAGACTATTATAAAGCTGTGCTGAACTGATCATAGTGGTGACAATGAAGAGAATTAACACCGATGCTTTACCATGTGCCCAATGCTGTGCTAAGCCCTTCATGTACATTATTTCATTTAACACATGCAATGAATCGATAAGGTAGGAAGTATTACTGGTGCCATTTTACAAATGAGAAAATAGAGATGTGGAAGGGGAAATAGCTTATTCTCACAAGGAGAAAAATCTTGAAAGTAGCCAAGATGCCAACCCAAGTGCTTCTGCAGAGCTTCTTCTCCGGACAGCTATGTCATACTACTTTTATATGCTATGGACTCCCCCCAGTACTTTTTCAAAGCCTTAAAACATCACTCCCAAACCATGTAAAATCCTAATCTCAAGATAAGTTTCCTGTAGGTCTAGTTTCAATACAAATGTATTATTGTATTGAAAATCCTTTATTTATTAAAGGACTCTTCCACACTGGACAATCCTTCCTCTTCTATAAAATGTGGAAACTGGAAAACTCCATCTTTAATATTCCTTCCATTTAAAACAGCACTTGTATCTGGGATTCCAAGGTGGATTTGAGAATAAATGAGCTTAATTTGTATATATCCATTGCTGCCTCATTACAAAAAAATCTGACCAATATGGAATCTAATGGGAAACCTCCCCAATCCTTCTTATCCCTTCCCCAATGCAGGAATGGGTAGATCTATGTCCAGGGGTCTGGAAACAAACTCACTGGAAAAAATGAAAATTGGATCAGTCAAGCACTAAGCAAGGCAGTACTTAACTAAATCAGGGAGAAAACATGAAGAACTGAGAGTAGGACATGGGAGTAAACCATAGGCAAATTATAACTAGACTAGGTGTTTCTTTGAGTCAGAAAGCAGGAAAGGTCATTTCACAGTCATTCCTGCCTTTAAAAAGAAAAGGTGATGAGTTTCATGAGACCAGGAGAAACTTTACTTCAAGAGACTGGACATAAAACCCTGGGGATGTCAGTGATTTAAAATTTATTAAATATAGGTTCCGGTTCTTACTGACATGACATTGCTATTCTGCGCCTGTCCCCACATTGAGGTCCCAGGTCACGTGACAAAGAAGGGCTGCACACACAAATTTCAGGGCAATGCCTTGAGATCTCGTTGTACCACCCCAGATACATTTCCTGTTAGACCAAGAGAATTTTGAAAAGTAGTGCAGTGGGTGGCCTGTTAGCTCAGTGGGTTAGAGCATGGTGCTAATAATACCAATGTTGCCAGTTCGATCCCTGCATGGGCCACTGTGAGCTGTGCCCTCCTTAAAAAAAAAAAAAAAGAAAAAGAAAAGTTGCGCTAAGTTTAACGAACGATTTTAATATTAAAAAAGAGAGAACATAAAAGGAATAACCTTGAGCATTTTAAAGTAATATTTAAAGACTCTGGAAAGAAGATAGAGGCAACTTCTGACTTGGAAGACAAATGATGGTTGCTGTTAGAGATTACCCTGACGAAAAGAACACAGAAAACTTTTGGGACATGGAGGCTGGCCTTTAAGGCAGATGGGGGAATCGCATAATGGGTCTTTAGAAAGCCCAGCAGGCAGCACCAATTTCTAAAAGTGGCCAAATCCTTTGTTTTCTTGCGGGTAACATAGATACTTTCTTAGACAACTGAACCAAAGAAATGTGAGACTGAGGACAGAAAAACTTTTTTTTAAGTAATAGTTGAAGGATCATGTATGAGTATGAAAAACTGAAGGGCTGGTTTCAAAGGACAGGACACATTTTTAGTAAACTCTGGTTCTATTCTTCAGCTGATGATGGGCAGAGTGCTTCAGAGCTCTTAAAAACATAATTTCACAGATTATACAGCAATATAGCTGACCCTCAAAAAAAACCCCATATTATTTTGACTTGACAAATGGGGAAACTGAGACCCTCAGAGGTCAAATGACTTGTTTAAGATCACAGGGGACAACTGAAAGCTCCACCGTCTTCCTGTGCAGTGCTCTTGTCACAATGGGGAGTGTAAAGCCAACTCCCCATTTTTCCTAACTGTAGAACAGGGAGAACGATACCTCCTGCCTTCCTGAAAAGGATGCCGTACTCCGGGGATGCAGAGATAGCATGAACACAGTCCCTGTTTTTCCAGGGGCTTCTGTAGTAAGGCAGACAAGCACGTTAGAAGGTAGTGGATGAGGAGGAAACAAAATTTGTAAGGGAAGTGTGCAGAAGGCTCCATCATAGACTAGGGAAGGTCAGGGAAGCCCTGGGCAGAGGTGACCTTTGCAGCGAGTCCTGAAGTCAAGGTTCACTGAGTGGGTAAGAGGGAAGATTCTGCAGGCAGAGGGACATGCCCATGCAGACAGCACAATGAGAAGAAGCTCGGGGGCTTTGGGGGTGATGCAGAAAAGGTCGGAATAAAGAAACATTGTGGGCATGGCAGAAGACCCAGCTGGAAAAGTGGGGTGGGAGTGGGGCTTCTAAGGGCCAGAGGGCACTGACTAGCCGACTCAGGCACTTTGAAGGCCCAGGGGATGCTGAAGAGAGAGTTCATTCCTGCGAATCCCACAGACAGTGCAGATCAACCCTTCACCCCCAGTGATCCTCTCTCTTGAAACCGAAATACCCCGGGCCATGTTTCTGTGTGGAATCTGCCAGCTAAATATTTACTTTATGCAGGGCCAAAGTATCTACTACAGTGCATTTATTTGGGGATAAACACATTAAAGAAAAGTATACAATAAAACAAATCCTCCTCCCACCATTTCCACTCCTTACAGAAAAGAGACTGCCATTCAAAAAAACCTGGAAAACGATACTGAGGGCTCAACTTTCCGGAGTTGTTGGGACAAAGTATGTGTAGATAAACAGTCACAGCTCAGCTCCGCGGGGTTCCTCCAATTTGTATTCTTTGAGAAGTCTGCGGGCACGAGGTGACCGGCTAACAGTTTCCTCAGTGAGTTACACAGTAACCTTATTTAACTTAACAGGAGTCATTAGCTAAATTTTATGAAGATAAGGACTTCCAGGAGTGCGTTCCCTTCTGATTGTTTTTTGATTGAAAGCAAGACAAGGGAGAGCTACACTGAACCTGAGGTTTTTTACTTTACAAACTCTGTGGCTCTAAATTGGCCCCACGAAAGCCACTGGGGCTGGTGCTCTGGCTTGATTCCACTGAGCTGAAAGCAATCTGTCAGTGTGGAGAGGAGTTACAGGGGTTATTTTAAACATTTAGTTAAGCTTGTGACTGTCTTCTTTTAGAGGAATTCCTGGCTGTAAACTGCCTCATCCTGGGTGACATAAGACAAGCTATTGAATGAGGTTAGACTGAGGTCCCCGCAGTCAGAGAGCTGGTCCACCCATGTTGCCAATAGCTGATTAATATATGTTTATTTTTAGGGTTTGAACTAACAGGCCAAGCTAAGGCCAATGCAAGATGATATTTGAAGTAATCTGCGAGTGCCTCATGCTTGCAAAAAGACCTTACTTTTTGTGCAGTTGTTGATGTAGCTGAATCCTTGTCAGACTAGTAAAATTTAATGTCCAAGAGAGAGAAAACCCCATCCCACATCATTATTAAGAGGGCCACTGCAAAAATAGATCCATTATCATTATTAAAAGAAACATTTGTTGAAGGAAAAGGGAAGAAAAATATGAACAATTAGTTATGGCAACTGGTTGAGCCCAAACTCTCATTCAAACTAGATATGACATAACAAAACTTCCTAATATTAGGTCCGATGCCTTGCATAAATAATCACTACGTTTGCTATTTATTTTTTAATGTGCTGTTCATGATTCTGCAGATATATACTATTATGAAACCTATGTAAATGTATGGGATTTATTTTGATTTATGGGATTTACGATTGTAAAGAATTCAGAAGCAAAATGACAAAATGAACCCCTCTCTTTGCCAAACTATACATTGAAAAGATGGTACAATTATGTATTTATTTGTTTAATGTTTACCTCTTCCACAGACAGTATGTTCCACAAAAGCAATATCTTGTCTACGTTATCACGATCTGGCTTTTAGTGGTGTGAGGCACATGGTAGACTTTGAATAAACGTTTGCTGAATAAATGAAAGACAAGTAGAAAAGTTACACGAGGAGGTTTACACAGCTATTTCGCTTAGGTCTGGTCTAGATCCTGAACATAATAACATCCATAGGATGGGCTGAATAGTCTGAAAAACAGTGCTATTATTTGCTTTACTCAATCATTTGCCTTTGTGTACTTGATGAGCTTTCCAATATCTCTCCAAGCAGGAGAACCATAGGCGTTGACTGATATGGTCAGAGGAATGTTGGTTACTGCTTTTCACACTAGTATTTTTTTTTCTCACAGGAAGTTAGCTGGAATATTTTTATAGGAAATGGTCCTGGGACTTTTCAATTTCAGTTTCGATTTGTTCTCTCAACCTTTGTGGCATGTAATCTTACAACACTGGCACTCCTCCCTTACCTTTTAAGGTAATACAAACCCACTTCTCACCATACTTCTGAATGGCTATAACTCTGGGAAAGATGTATTTAATTTAGGACTGGGAAAGACTGCTGGCAACAGTTCTGATCCCCTGCCAAAATCTGTGCTTGAGGCGGGAGAGCAAGGTACTATGTTATTTAGACTTCATGGAAAGATACTAAAGATCTCAAGAGACCAAAAGTCCAGTCTGTAAAGTTGTTACATCCACAATCAAATCAGCGAGGTTCCTAATGGGGACACATATGGCAATTTACCACCACGATTTCCACAGGGAAGCAACCCTTGTGCCTTCCGTCTATTTCCATGATATATCTAACACAGATCAATCACCAAGAGCTCCTGACATATTTATAATGCCCTTTAAGGTTATTTTTGGACCAAGCATTGGTTTTACAGAAATAGACTATGGTTGCCATTTGGGAAGAATTCTTTTATCTCACCTTAGATTACACACTGGTTCTAGACTGTATCTGTCCTGGGTAGGACTAACAGTTCCTGTGTCAGATTTTGACGATTCTTAACTATAATGCCTTCAGATGGCTAGATGCTGTGCTCAAGTTCTCCAGTACAAGATGAGACATTTTGGAAGAAGATGAAAATAATAACTTTCGTGAGGAAGAAGGATATTACGTGTGGGGCATCATTTTAAGAGGAAGCCTTTTAGACTCACAGTTGATAGTCAAACTTTGTTTTAATTTCATTGAGAGACGGAAACCTAAGTGTGCTTGTTCTCTTATTTAATCTCATTTATTTTTTAAGATTAAGGACATTCATTCAGCAACGATAAAATCTTCTATAATATCATAACAACAAAAGTTGTCATTTTGCATCTTCATTTTGCTTAGATTCAGCACTTACAAACATGAGAAACAAGGTCACAAAAGATTGAGGGTACATGTTTTCTCAATGCCTATCTTCTGTTTTCAAAGTGATTAGGATAATTCGATTTAACTTTATTTAAAATGTTTGGGACCCCTCAAGTGGTGTGGGAGGTCAGTTTCCTTAGGCAACTGTGCATAAATGATCCAAAGTTAAAAGGCAGAAATTATGCAAGGACTTGAGGCACTGGGGATAATCAGTCTGGAGGATACGTCAGCAGGGCCTTCTTTCTTTATACTTTAGGAAACATGGGAAAAAGAAGAAAGATTTTTATTTTACTAATCTAGATAAGGCTAAAGGATTAAAGGACCAAACTACTAAGCTGTAAAGGCACTTTCCTTTTTTATTCCACACATGAGAAAATTGCACCAATTTACATTTGTACAGTGTTTTATGCTTTCTAGAAAATGCTGATATGTTATTTAGGAAGAAGAATTATTTAGGGAAGCTAAGTGAGTCCCCAGAGACGTTACAAGCAAGACACTGAAATAATGGAGGAACCTGGAAAGTTCTATGGAACTATTTTACCCGACAGTCCCTATTACATTTATTATTCTTCCAGTTGAGTTACAATAAAAAAATGAGTCCTTATATTTTGCATCTTAGCTCATATAGGAAGATCAAACGATTCATTATTGCTATTCAGAGAGTATTTACATACCACAAATTTGATGTAATTGCTAATCATTATTAAGATGCATTTAAGGAATAATCTTGTTTTGAAACTAATTGAGATATTTTGCATTTTGATGCCATCACCTCTGACAAGCTATTTCTCACTTTGTATCCACAGACAAAGCTTTAAATTCTATATAATAGGATTTTTGTCAGGCATCCTAAAACATCCAAAGGTAACATTAATTTTTGTCTGTCAGGATATATTAATTAGAGTTTTAAGAATTAAAAAAAAAATCATGCCTTAGTTCAGACTACTTATCTGTTTTTTAAAAAAATATAATTATCATTATATATTTTTTTTAAATGTGGGGCAACATTTTATCTTTTCAGGTTAAGTAAAAGCATATTGGCCTTACTCCAATTTTAGAAGTGTATGTTGCATAATTCCTTTTCAAAAGTATGACTAGAGTAGCTCTCCTAATTTATTTAGAGAAATATTACATACGTCATACATGCTACCTGACTTTGGCCTTTTGCTATGATTCATGTAGTTATACCGTGGGAATGGAATTAAAACAAAGGACTTGTAACATTTTTTAAACAAACAGAAACCAGTCCTTAAGTAACAGAACTGACTATATCCATAGTATAATTAAAATTTAATTGTCTCAGAATTAATAAAAGGTATAAATATGTATATGATCACAGTAGGGCTATTACAAGAACATATCAACTGATTTAAAATTAGTTAACCTAATAGACTTGGGGGAGGTAAGTATATTCACTGTAATCTTAAAATAGTTCTAAATACAACGAAAGACAGTATACTCAAATAACAAAAGACCAAATACCTTTTTAAATTATATACAAGTGATTATAGATTTTAAAGAGATTAAAGGGTAAAGGGGTAGCGAAGGTTAAAAAAAAAAGAAACAAATTGTCACACCAATAAATTTAAAAAAAAAATTACTTATAATTTCATCATCCAAAGACAAAAAAAACAAAACAAAAAGAAACAACTGCCTTGGAACAACGAAGATGTGGTCCTTATGTCTTTGCATCGTTCTTAATAGTAGAGGATCCTTGCTAATGCAAATGAAACTGTGGGTTCAAGGTGAAACCAAAGCTACTAATTACCGCGCTGCAATTTTTGAAAAGCTACCCCAGTTAGTTCCATGGTATTGATGGAGGTGTGTGTGGAGGAGTGACAGTGGGAGAAATTTCACTAAAGAGGTGAAATTTCTGTTTGGTTTGGAAGGGTGAGGAAGAGAATGCAATGGAGAAGTCTGGAAGGTAAAGACAAGAGCAAGGATAAGATCTTATCTTAAAGATAAGATCTGTATCTGGCACTTCCCTAGGAGTCAGTCTGAAAATCAGTGCAATAGGCATGGAATCCGGTACTCAGGCAAAAGATCTAAGCAGATGCTACACGTTTGGAAATTATGTTGACGTCAGGAGAGTGGACGAGATTTGGTTAGGGGAATAAAGAGAGAAGGAGTCTGAGCATGGACACGTGGGTTGAGAATGTCAGAGGCAGGTGGAGGAAGGAGCACCAACAGGATGGCGCAGCTTGGGAGGCATGAACGGGGGTAGAGGAAGAATCAGGAAAGAGGAGGACCACACAGTCCAAGAGTAGGATTAACAGTGTCAAAGAGAGGAGAGTGGTCAGACAAGAGAAGGACCAAGATATCTCTGCTGGGTCTGACGAGGAGATGCTGGAACAGCAGTTATGCAGAGACTGCAGAGGCGTGGGGAACAGGAACTCCAAGTGCAGGTGACTCTTGGAAGACATTTGGTGGTGAAGAAAAGAACACAGCTAGAGGGAGAGACAGCAGGAGGAGAATGAGAGCAAGTGACATGGAGGCTGGGCAGCACCTGATATATCGGTGGTTTATATACTGGAGTCTAATAGGATCACGTATATAATAAGACAATTGACATTTTGGGAGTTATGTCCATAGACCCAATCAGAAGGACACAGGATAAAAAGATTAGAAGATTGACAGAATAAAAAGGAGAGGCTGTTACAATGAGATGATGGGCCCATTGGAGCAGAAATACATTACATACATAGTGTACAAATGACTACATCATTGAAATCTATACATCTAGCACAATTTCAGAAATATTTCAATTTTTTTTTTCAGTAGTAAAGTAGCATCCTTAATAAGCAGAATTAGGAGGAGATAAAGAACAAAGTCCAATTTGTACAAGTCATTGATGATGGCAACAATATTGTAAATTCACAGGTTAGAGAACTTAGATTTTTATCTAAAGGAATAGAAAGTTACTTAAAAATATGTATTTTACGCTTTGTTGGTTTGAAATCTAATTAAAAGTGAAATCAATTCTATATTAAGGACATGTATGCTTACTTAGAAATATTCCTTATTTGTTTAGTTTTCTCTTACTTTATGGACACTGTCAGTGTTGAACTCTCGTAGTCATGGGAAGTCAAGATTAATGAGCTTTTTATTATGTAAAAAAGGGTTATATGTCTCCATGTTTAGTGTTACTCATTGACCTCAGTTTAATGAGGTTTTAGGCAAAATTATTAAAATATTGGCCAACATTCTGAAAGGTCTTGCACAGGTGTGTGAGTAACCATTGTGAGTAGTGTGGGTTTAGCTGTGAATATGGTATAGAGTGTGTCACAATAACAAGTCTTAACAAATAGAGGGTTGAATTAAACTTTGGACAAGCAGTTTCTCAGTTACAATAAATCTTGGATTCAAGAACTATAGTACATCTATCAATTTTTTCTGTATAAAGTATTTGAGCTCCTGAGCGATGCTTAACTTCTAATTAGTTATCTGCACACAGTAATGTGAACAGCTTCTCCATGAGTCACTGGAGAGCAAGTTTTCAAGCTGCAATGTGTAGAAAGCCCCAAGTCCAATCACCAGCGTAGGCTCTGATCAGTGGTTCTTCTTTTGAACTAAAATAGATACGTGAATGTGTGTATCAGGGTCACTTGTATCTTGTATACACTTGTATATAGGCCTTTGCACCTACCTCACAGGTCTCCTTAGCTAAGTTACCCCCTCATCATTGTGGCTACCCAACTTGCTGGGTCAATCATGTGGTCCCAGAATGTCAACAATCACCTGACATTTTTTCCAGATGAACAACCGAGGCCTGGCAGATCCAAGTGTGTGGCCTACCCAGCTCTTTTCTTGAATTAACAGCAGGACCAGAAGAATATCAAAGGTATTATTGCAATTGGTGGTCATCAGTGCTCACTGCCTCTTTTGGCCAGTTACTACATTCACAATTTTTCTGTGATGGGAACCTAAGGATCTGAGAGCACCCTTAGCTGTTCTGTGATTGACTTAGGGATATTTTCCCTAGCTGATTCAACAGCCTGGAGCTTTCTCTGTATAAATGTCAACCATTCACTCCATTCTCAGAAATATACCAAAGTAAGAATCCTAAAGATTCTTTTTGGTGAATCTGTGCAAGGAAACTAAACCTTACAGGGCAGCCCCCTGATATTTGGAATCAACCTCACAGATCATTCAGAAAGATGACCCATCTCCTCATCACCAAAACAAGGTACCCCTTAAGTTAACAGTACTTGATAGTTTCACTTGGGTGGGGAAAAAAAATCACACCCATGCAGTACCATGAAATCAGCAGGCAGATTGCTTTGAGAATGGTACCTACAGGAACTCCAGCCTACTTCTACGAGAGTCCCCACCGTGCAACAATTACGTTTATGGGACTGAAGGGAAAACCAGCAGAGGGGAGGAGAGAGATCCAGCACATGAACAAACTGAGAAAGAAAGGGGGAATTTACTTACCAAACAGAATCAAAGGGGAAGAGATGAGAGTATATAACTCAACCTTTAAGCATTCTTTAAGATGAAATTCCAATAACAAAAAGGCTTCATGAAAGATTAAGAGATTTTATCCCCAGAACGAAAGATTATTCTTTACTGCTGCAAAGCCAATACCAGGTCAGCAGGAATATCTCGAGCAGACAGATTCTTCAGTAAACAAGGACATAAAGACCAGTCAGTGATTGCTGCGTGGTACATGGCAAGAAACTGAAATGGGAAGCTCTCCACAACCGCTTTCAGCAAGTAGTACTTGCTAGATGCTGATTTTTGCCCCTGAAATGACGGCCTTAACTGCCTAGAGGTCCAAACTCTCCACCGTCACGACACAGTTAGGACTGGTCTTCCTTCCCTGGCGCATCCCTGCCCCAACCTCTACCCGGCCACCAGTGACTGAGCCCCACCCCCAACCTTGCTAAGTGCCAGGCAGTCTGCCAGGCACTTTGCATACTTTACCACATTTTTATTATAACCTTGTGAGAGTTACTGAGGGTTATTTGCAATCCACAGTTTTTAGCAAACTCCAGCTTACGTTTCCCAAGTGCTCACTATATAGTCACCTGTATCAGGGCTCCGAGGCTCCAGCGCTGTATGGCTCCTAAGACCACACCTTGTTTAAACAAGTGGCTCTGGTCTCATCATGCAACAACTTTAACATAATGAACAGACTGGGGTTGACTAAGTGAAAAATGTTGCCGCCAACTAATTGGGAGAAAGGTAAGAATCAGGTATTCCCATTTTGACAAAAGTACTTAAATAGCGGACCCCTGGCATATCTGAGTTGAATCTTAGACTCGAATGGGAGAATTAGATAATGTGCAAATTACTTACAGGAACTTGCAAAAAAACTTTTAAACAGCATTAAAAAAGAAAAAGTCTCCCCCAATCCCAACATATGTTTTTACACAAATCTGCATGCTCCAATTAAAGTGCTCAACTGCTGGTGTGTGGCTGGACCCCCCTTAATCATCTTTGTAAGTACAATGTACAATTTGTGGTCGGATTTCTAGCAAGGAAAGTGCGCCTAATTTTTGCTCTCCCCATACTTACATCTATTTTAGAAAATTAGAATTTAACCATAGCTTTACAGAGTCTTAAAAAGAAAAAACTGTGTGCAGCTGCTGACAGGTCATTGATGTTGTAATACTCTGAGTACCCGAGGAGAGATTTTATAGTATTATCCCAATGAGTGGCATAAAAGAGACTTGGATTTTAAAAATTCATCTCCACTTGTCAAACATTATTAGGAAAGGAGGGAAAAATGGAGATTTCTCGGGATGATCTGACACAACAGCATGTTTTTCCGGTCCACTATGTCTGGCTGGCAGACCTCTTTTCTTCTCTAGTGTAATAAACAACTGTTTAGTACAATGCTATGTTTGGAACAAGGCAAGTTTTATTTTCATTTTTAAGCCCTTGGCTCAAGAGAACAGTCTTATGGGAAATGGCTATTGTGTTTACTGTTATTTGATGATGAAATGTCATCTGACTAGAATACTTCTGTAATAAATTATTCCATTCAATATAGCCATCAATAGTTGGGCCGGTTTAAAAATGCAATTTGCATCATAATGCATTGCGAAGTCCCAGATGAAAATCTCCTGTATATATTAGTTTATATCAACACACACATAAATGTGCTTGCTTGTACGCTCTGTCTTTTTCTCTCTCCCGGCTTAAAAGAGTTGTTTGCAACTTAAAATATCATAAAAATTCTAAATCTGAAAATGCTATTACCATTTCACAACTTAGTACCAAATCAATTTAAAGCAAGAACAAAAGTGTTGAATTATTACTTAATTTAGAGAGTGATGATTGACTAGAGATATTAAAATATAGTCCTTTTTTTTAATATATAGCCTATTTTTTGGTAAAATGTAAACGGCTGCTACATTGTCACATTGTTGCTGACCTAAGGGAAAACCCCACCACCCCACTTTTGGGAGCAAAGTCCCTTCTCCTTGTAGTTTGTTTTTGCCATACCACTGACTTTACAGTAGTGCTTTTCATTATACATATTTGGTTTACAAATTATGGGGGATGAGAATTACTTTTACTTGGGCAATTTTTCAATGTCCCTTAAGATAACTGGAGACACCCTTGAAAAGCCAGGGTTGGTAATTATTGGCCGTGTGAAAGGAAACGAGCTCCTAGTTCTTAATTAGTGTGATTCTGATCCATGACTACTTCTGGGAGAGGGATCTCTGTTGCAGGAAAAACTAGGCCTGCTGACCAATACACTGCCAACACAATCTTAAAATATTTTCCTCTAAGGAGAAAACCTTTTGAGGAAATAACAAGCCATTCTTCTGGGGAGGAATGACACCAAGACACTGGAACGTGAACGGCGTTGAGTGCGCTGCCTCTCTCACGATGTAAAATACTGCAGGGCCACAGCCTCTTTTTGTCTGCCAATCCCTCCAAGGCCTGAGATCTTTGTGAGGATGGAGACTGGATCTTATATGCCTCTGTGTTCCTAGGGCCAAGCTCAGGGACTGACACAGTTTGGTGACCAAGAAAACGCTCGTGGATGAATGAAGATGTAAGGAGTAACCGATCTAAGACTACCAAGCGTCTCATAATCTATAGTTCTGTCTAACAGGCCACTATTCCCAATTTCTGTGGCTTCAGGGCTCCTGGTCTCTGTGCTATATTCTTGAATGTATACTCCAGGTTCTATCCAAATATTTAGACGGTTGAAATGAATGTGCTGAACCTTTTATCACTGTTTTATTTTCAATCAAGCAAGAATATGTTTCAGTAGCTTGGAAAGGAATGAATGCAAAATGATCACCTATTGTTTGTTTGGAAGTGCATCCCATGAATTAATTATTTATTCAGTGTAGGAGGAAAAGCTCTGGAATAAGAATCTGAAGTCCTCGACTCTAATCCTGACGCTGACTCTAACTGGCTGTGTGACCTTGAGGTCGTCTCAGAGCCATCCTGGGCTCTTCATCCTCATCTGTAAATGAGAAAGTCGTATTAGATGATCTCTAAGGTCTCTATTGGCCCTGGCATTTTTAAAAATTCTATTACTATTCTTATTTCTAAATGCAAAAGTAAGCCTTACAGTGTGATTTCTAAACAAAAACCAAAAAATAGTCTAAAAGAAATGGTGTCTCTGCCACTCAAAAAGAGCAACGTGACCTTCCAGTTGTAACGTATACTTAAATCTAAAGGAATACATGGACCAAATTGACTAGACTATTTCTTCCTATTCCCATCTAAAATGCTACATATCAATATGTGGAAGACATGAGGAAATAGTGTATTTACCTTGTAATTATTTAACAATCTCTGCTGTCAAGCTAAATCTAGAGGTTTGTACTAATAGGGTAGCATATGGGGTTCAGGGAATCTAAATCTTCTGAAAATATATGCAAAATTTTGCATATGTGCCAAGTTATACAGGAGAAAGTTCATAGCTTTAATTAATATTTCATTCAAAATTTAGGAACCTCAACCTAAATCATGGTTTAATGTCATTAACTGCTGTTAAGCATCCTTGGAGTAAGACCTACACTGGATTCCTAGCTCACTTACTCGTTCTCTGACCTTGAGCAGGCCTCAGTTCTCTCATTAGTAAAAGAGAAATAATAGCATCTACTCTCAGGATGGCTATAAGGATTAATAAAATATGTCTATAGAATTAATGTATATAAAAGCACTGGTCCAAGGATCCATCTCATAAAAAGTGCTTAATAAGCACCTAATACATTTTACTTTTTGTTTTAGCAAATGGGGTTAATGATAACTGTTTAATTTATCTAAGTCTTGAAGGTTATTCACTGATGATAATCAAATAAACTTATTAGTGGGGAGGATTCTTTTTCAAAAGCTGTAGAGAGAAGGTGGGGATGAGGTGTGTGTCTAAATATGGCAGCTTGTACAGGAATCCATCTGAATAGGATTCAAACTATGCTAGTTAATATAATTATACCACAAGTGCTTGTAACCACTGGTTAAACCGACAGTTTAAAACAATTTATAAAATGTTTTACATTTTGATTTACGCCTGTCTCACTTCGGGCAGGTTTTTCTCAATTCATCTTGGTGAACTAATGAGATTTTCCGATTCAAGCATTTGTTGGCATGAAGTTATTGAGACTCAACACGAGGGCTGAATTAGGTAGTTTTAGAGGTCCCTTCTAGTTCAGTGATTCTCTTCTCCGGAATGAAGAAAAAGAGAATCCCCTTTAAATGACAGTGAAATCTACTTAAATTTATCTAAGTCGTCTCAGGTCACAAATTGGCACAGTGCTCCCACGTCTTGACCCACCACGTGACCGGGTGCTTAAATAGACAGGAAATGGAGATTCACTCTTCATTTGGAATCATACCGTACTAGGCACAAATGACTGAGAGTTCTCGATCAAAGACAGAACACTTGTTTGCACTTTAAGAGAGGGCAGAGAAGGGAACATTGCTGATACTCAGTCTAGTATGACCACAACGTAAAATGAGATTGGCTACCATATACCACTCAGGAAAGCATTCTCTCTTTCACAGGACCACTTTCAGAAGATTCAATTCACACTATCTGATGTACCAACTTGGTTGAGTGGTTTCTTAAACCTACATAGCACCCTTCCCCTAAAATTCTTTGGGGAAATGACTATAATTTTGCAGTCTGCTGGACCTGAGTCCCAGAGAAGTCTGGTAACCTGGGCAGCTGGTAAACGAAGGTCCTCAGATTTGAACTTAGGCCCCACAAACTCCAGAATTACTGGTTCTTTTCATTACACTAGTGGTTCCCAAAACATCAATGGTGAATACCACGAACTTGTATCAGCCTCAGCTGGGGAGCCTGATAAAATGCATCTTCCTAGGTCTCAGACCCAGAGTCTGATTTAGTAGGTCTGGATGAGGTTCTGGGATCTATATTTTAAACAAATGCCTCCGGTAATTCTGATGTGCAGCCAGGTTAGGGACCCTCCAAGATCTTCCTGTGGGCTGCCGTCTCCAGAAAAGGCTATCTGTACAGAGTGACGTTTGAACACCGAAGAAAATAATTGCACTTAGGCGGGTTGTGAGATGGCCTTTGATGAAGGGGTCTGACACGTGTGTAAGAGAAAAAGCAACTGTCCCAGCTACAGCAGAGCATCAGTGAAGGAAGAGTAAGGCTGGAGATACATCTAAAAATCACTAAGTATGTTCATCTGTTTGGGGAACTCTGATTACTAGTGCTTTCTTTGAAGCCTTGTGTTGAGAAGGATTCTGATGCAGTGAGTGGTAGCATACAGCCACATGGTAGACATGCCAAATTTAAACACAGAACTTTATTTTAAAATGACAACATATGGTGTATTTTATAGTCCATCAAGATTGGCTCTGTTTAAATGAATATAAGATAAAAATAAGACGAATAGTAAAATTTAATTATCTCCCTCAAATTTTACTTGGTCTCTACAACTCTGTTTTTAATTATAGCTTCATGACTTTTACCTGAATTCCTCAAGTGCAAATACTTTCTTTTAACATTTATTTTCATCATATCTTTAGTGCAATGCAGAAAAGGAATCTTAAATATTTATTTCAGCATTTTATATTTTTATTGGTTTTGTAAACCACTGAAATTGTAGAGTGTACTTAAAGTGAGTTGATTCCATATGCAGTAAATCAACTGGAGGACCGACTACAGCGTACACCATTTACAAAGTGAATCACTATAGCTAAAAATATAACTTCCTCCCCTCTCACCCTTAAAACCTGCCAACATCCAAACGACTACAAAATTGCATGCTAGAGCGATGTGTACTATAGTCCAAGATATACAAATTAAGCTGGAAAACCTCAAGGTGTTATTGATTAATTCTAAGAAACATTTCACAATCAAGTCTCATAGATATTGTTTCTCTGGGATAAGTACAGGAGAGGAATAAAACGACCGCAACCGTGGAGGATTTGAATGTGAAAAGGGGCCTTATTAAAATACTACTGTTGAAACAGAAGGAAAAGTTGGTAGCTGTGGGTAAAAAGAGAAGCTTCCACAAAAAGGATTTCGGACTCAATAAAACACTGTGAGGGGCATAGAGCCTCCACCCCTCTCCACTTCCTTGCGCTGCTTCCCAGGCTGTCCCCCTGTCTCTCTCTCATCCTCTCCTGACTTCCTGTGACCCCCCCCCCCAACCCAATCCGAGATATCTGTGGGGTCAACAGCTTCAGAACTTCCTAACAGCACTAGGGGAGAGGCAGAGGAAAGCTGATTGTGACAAAGCCAACAATCCAACAAATGTGCTATCTGTAAGGGTGACAGAGATCTTATAATCAGTCCAGCCAAGCCTGTGGTGACTTAGTATTTGGTATTCAGGATTACGTTCCTCAGCATACTGAATGGTGCGTTCTCTCCACCAGGGACTAAACCATTCTAAAATCAAACAAGTGAAAGTCTAGAATAAATTATTCAGAAGCCTCCAATTCCAATGCTAACTTCTCAGTACAATTCACTGGCTCATTGGCCATGCTTTCCCAACCAACTTTAAACATCTTAAGACTTAGACCCCATGTCTAGAACAGGGCCCAGTGCACAGTAGGTGCTCAATCAATGGTTTCTGAATGCTGACTAGCTGCCTGAATGGTTGACAGTCTGTGGTCTTGATGGCTAGAAGCTGGCAACCCTTAAATATAAAATTAGGTTTCTAAAGAACCAGGGGAATGAACCATTATTTTCAGATTGATCTGAAAATCAACCATGTGCAGCTCAAAAAGGGGTCTCCAACATAAGTTAAACGGAAATGTGGAAATGAGTTCAGCAGGGATTTGTTTCTTTTTTTGAAACTGAGAAAATTATAAAAATAATTTAAGCACATATATTTCTTCTTTCCCTGTCACTAACTTTGTGCATGACTACGAAAATATTTGTATTCTGTTCACACTTAGGGCAGAATGAATGTTACCAAGTACAGACTCAGTAAATTAAGTACCATAACAAAATGTGCCTATTAACAACAATCAAGATAATGATGATCCTTGCTGATAGGTATTTATTTTTCTGGTAAATGTCAAATTCAGAATAACCTTTAAAATGATATAATCTTAAGATCAGAACTCTGGCATCAAGGTGTTGAGATAGAAATAGCAATTCACACAGCAGTTTTGAAATTCTAAGTTTATAGATGTAATAGGAAATTAAAAAATTATTTCCAAAAGAAAGTGAATTGGCAAAGCAATCTCATGTTTTAGAAAAGGTTCAAAATGGCTCAAAGATTTAGATGTCACACAGGCGAGGACAAGAAGAGATCACTATGGTGGGGTCACTGGCAACCACTTTTAATATAATTAAGATGAACTCATTTTGTCTTTTTTTTACTCAAGGAAAGTAAATTATTCCTCCTGAAGGCTCATTGCTGCCTTTGCCCTCTTTGAACCTGCATTCTACGCTGGGATTCTATATATGTCACATGAAATGAGTTTACTTAACCGAACAAGCATACTGCAGAAACAATGTGGTGACAGGAAAAGCATGCCTTTTAACATGAAAAATAATTTTATTTTAAGGCTACAGCATGTAGTTATATATGACCTTGTACTAGCATAGAGCAAAGACACTGATGCAAAAGAAGTTAGAAAATTAGTTCCAAGAGGGAAGGGACCTTGACACTCCACCCTCACCCAAGCCCCTGAGTCTGGAAAAAAGGAGACCCTCAATGAGGATCTAGCGAATAAAGGAATGAACAATGAGGTCTGGGTGCCTTCTAGTGGATTCAGACCTTTTCCTATGCCTCGGCCCCCTCACCACTCCTTTGGGCCCAGGAATCTATTCAACAGAGAACCTTGGGGCCATGGCTGCCCCTGGCAGACCCCAAATCTGTGAGGTAAGACGCCCAGTAGTCAAAGGCATCAAAGTCTCCTCAGGAGAAAGTGAATCAACAGAACTGGAAAAACATATTCTAAAACTGCATTATTCAATCTGTCTTGTTATAAGTTTAATGGGAACTTTGTGGAGTATTAAACAGTGCATTTTGAAGAAAGGAAATAACGTGCCAAAGTAATATTTAAACCAGATACTTAGGGGAATTTAAAAAACCAGTCAAATTTCTCAAAGTAGTATACTGCTTCCACATACGGATTTCCATGATGAGGATCTATCTGTTATTAATTGACAGAATAGCTCTAACCTTCTAAATCTAAATGAATAAACAAATAAATACATAAATAAATCTAGGTAGAAACCAAGGGAAAATATTAAACTCCCCCCAAAATGAAAGTGATGTAACATGATAAAGCAGTCTTCTAGAAATGCCAAAATCTCATATTTATAAATTCGGAAAACATAAAAATGCTTCCCAGGGTACATCTTACATGTTTTCGTTGTTCAAACCTGGTAGTGGATGACATCAGAAAAAGCTGCATGTTCCACTTCATCGCTATTGGACCAAGGCTTTATCAGAATAACATCCACCTTTTCGTTTGAAAAGAAAGATACCTCGAAATTCTTGAGTTGAAAGGTTAAGTGTACCCTCTGTGTAGTTGATAAATGGGGGCCTAATCTAATCAGGGGCGGTGTAGGCACTGCTGCCCTGACCCAGGCTTCTGGTTTCCAGGCGGGTAAGATCTAACCAAGATGTAGGCTCTAGGCCTTTGACCTGCTGAAGACCTTGTCCGTGCCAGCCGAGAGTTCTGGTTAACAGCCGGGGAACTTGCAGTTCAAATCAGGAACATGTGCACTTGGCTAATATAACACATGGCTCTAAAATTAAAAGGCAACGTGATTGAGTGCTTCGGGATATTTTAACAACTAGGAGAGAGATTAGAGCTAGATAAATCTGGGCTTTCGGGTCACTTTTGCTCATTCATGTTTTTCCCCTTTTCTTTGGACTAGACAAATTTAATTTTATTGTATTTCTTAAGAATTTCCTAGAAAAACAAAAGTTTGGTTAAGTTGTTTCATGGTTGATTGATCTTGGGGAAATGGGGATGTTGTAAGGTTTCTCTGCGACATGTGTCACCTATTAGATAGTTAGCTTTTTCTCTTTCCAACGGAGCCAAACCAAATTAATTAGAAAGCGGTTTGAATTACAAGCTAAATACAATGAAAAGTAATAAAAACAGAAAATGACATTTAGGTCATCAATAATATTCCTGAGGTAATTCAGCATTGATTTTTCTTGCTTTCTATGATAAAGAGCTTTACAAGTTGTCAAACTGACAGTTTAACCCCCAGTTGTTACAGTAGTAACAACTGCAGGTGTCAGGAGCACAAATGTAATAATGGGGCAGATTTATTTTCTTTTTGGTTCTCACTTTGTTTCTCCTGGAAATCAATACGAGGAGTGTAAGATGGTCTGAGTTACCACACACCTGAGGAAGTTCACGAATCACACTGCTCTTGTAAGCTTTAAACTTGTAACTATTTTATCAACAAATTTCAAGTCAAAGCAGGTATCAGAGATTCAGATGAAATAGGGAAAAACAACTCCCAATAGTATCTTCTTTTTTAATTAAAAAATATGGATTGTGACAATCTTTGCAAAGACGTCCTTTTACTCTTGAAAGTAAAACTTTATTTTTTGCTAAGTGAGAAGTGCAATTCTTGGTTCAATTTATTTTAGAATGTTTGGGGTCCATGAAATCAACACTTTGAATTACTTTCAAAATTTTAGCAAAGGAAAAACCCATGGTGCAGAACTTCCTCTCCAAATAGCTCAACTTGTTAATTGGGGGAAAGAAAAAAACAGAAGGTATAGGTTTTATTTTAATCAGATGGATTCCCAGTTCATAAAACCTTGGAAAGTGTTTGAGGAAGACTGGTAACTCCACTTAAATTTAAATCCCATGTCTCCAGTTATGTTGGGGTCTGTGACTGTGACATTCCCTCCCTGCACCCCCTCAACCCGACACACACTTCGGTCAGTCAGCTGCTGGCAGGTACCTGGAGCTGTGGGGACGTGCCCCTGCACCCGGGTCCCCAAGAGGCCTCCTCTCCAACAACCAGTACTGCACAGTAGCCATGTACAGAGAGCAGTTAAGAAATCTCCTTCCAGTTCAACCTCAGGAGGACATCCCATGCCAAACTGTGCCTCTGGTGTTCAGGAAGCGGCTCTTGGAGGTGCCAGGCTTGGAGACAGAGCCAAATGGCACAGATTACCACTTGTGAGAATTCTTAAACAGCCTTAGAACAGCAGCTGGGATTGTGTGAGCACCTTCCACACCCTGAAGGAGTTTCTCCCTGGCCAGACACGCCAAAAGGCTTCATCGCTGACGGGATTTTGATGCCAGATCATTCATCATACCCTTTGACAGATACAACTTTAGAGGGTAAAGTCCAAACTTCTTGTCCTGGCATTTATGAGATTGTTTAGGATCTTGCTTTCAGAAAATTCATTTCCTACCACCTTCCCAACCAGCCAAACACTAATATCCAGCTATAAAGAATCAGGTGCAGTTCTCTGATGTGCCAGATTCTCTAACATTTCCATGCTGTGGCTTTTGTTTTGCTTTATTTGTTCTTTTTTATGGAATTACTTCATCCCATATTTTAAGGTTGAGTCTAGTGATCTCTGGGGAACCTTCGAATGCCCCAGCCATTTATGTCAGAATGAGAAGCACCTGTACCCCAGATCTAGAGCTGTGCAATCCAATATGGTAGCTGCTAGCTACGTATAGTACTCAAATCAAAATCAAAATGAACTAAAATTGACTACAATTAAAAATTCATTTTCTCAGGTATGCTAGCCACATCTAGGTGCAATCGCCATATGTGGCTGGTGGTTACTGTATTGGGCAGTACAGACATAAACCACTTCCATTACTGCAGAATGTTCTTTTGAACAGCACTGGTTTAGACAATAGGGGGTGTCTCATTCAGCATGGAACCAATAGCCCTAGTTCCTGAAAATCTCTTGGAGTCAAGTGCCACTGATGCGGGTGAAGAGAAATCTCAGTTCTCAGTCTGCCTAAGCCCAGCTCACTAGGTCCCAATGGCTATTTGTGTCAGAGACGCTGAAAGGACACTTATCAACACCAAACACATATCTGGGATTTTCTGTGGGTTTTTTTTTTTTTGGTCTGAACCCTGACAAACAGCATAAAGAGTGAAGAGCTTCTTGATTCTAAGTCTGCCTAAACACTAGCAGATGAAACATGCAGGAGAGGGCAGGAGAGAACAAACTATTATCGTTACTACTATACTGTTAATACCATTAGTTTCTTTGCAATAGTACATACTGAATTTTGGGTTATTTAAGCTTCCTTTTCCTACCTTAGAAATCAACGCACTCTTTAAAACAATGTCTTCGAGTAATTGACTTCCTCTTGGAACACATCCTTTTGGAATTTGGAGATATAATTAAACAGATGTCATCAGAGCATGGTGCTCCCAGGATTTAGGGAGAAGATTAGAAAAAGTCACGCTTTGAGAGTGAAACTAGAGACATCGACACGCAATAGACTACGGTATTCCTTCAGCACACATTTATCACGGTCTCACCATGCCAAGCTCAGTGCTGGGCACAGGGATACAAGGGTGGGCAAGACTGAGTTGGTTCCTGCTGAGATAAATGTCATCACCTGTCAGCATGATTCAAATCAAGAGATGACTGGAAACTGGATGCCCCCCTGGGGCTAGGCTATTGCCCCAGATCAGGGTAGGTCGTCAGGGAAGCAAAACTGGAATTTAATAATGTAAAGAAACTATAGGTTCACAATCCTTTACCTGAAACTCGTGAGCCAGATGGCTTTAAGAATCAAAATGATCAGATTTAGAAATTTAGAAACATCATATATTATGTCATACCCAGAGTGGGGAACAGAGCAGTACTCTGTAATCAAACACATTGATATTTTTGAAGCAAAACATATGACTTTTTACCAAGTAAAATAAGTAAATTCTTTTAATAGCCTTACATGAATTCAGGTCAAGTGTCAATGCGAAATACGTTTTGGTTCCATTTTACTAAAAAAATTAGTTTTGAGAACCTTTTGGGATTCTGGAATTGCAGATAAAGGACTGTATAATCTACTTGAAAACATAATGAGTTACCAATAAGGTAACTGTAAATTTAGAATCTAGGAAAAAAAGAGCCAAAGAGCATCTCCAATTTTGTCCTGGAAACAACGTACTTCTGGTCAGTTGAGTTTCTCACAAGAGCTGGTCAGCTTCTCCCTAGAGCAGTGGCTCTCCATCCTGCTGGACAATGGAATCAGCTGGGAAGGTTTACAAATCTATGGCCAGGCCACACCCTAGGCCACGTAAATCTCAATCTCTGAGGGTGGGACCAGATATCAATGTGTGTATGTATATATGCATGCATGCATGCATGCATGATTATCATACTTTTTCAGTTAGGGTGTTGAATATATACAACAAGGAATATAAAATGGAAAAATCTCAAGTAACCACCGCCAAGATATAGACTACCCAGGTTTCCTTTTCAGTTCTTTTCACACCCATGTCCTCCCAGAGGCAACTCCTATTGTGACTTCTGATCACCAGAGGTTAGTCAGCTAGCAGTAGTTTCTAACGCTGGTTCTCAAGCTGGGCAGCTCATTGGAATCCCCTGGAGAGTTTTAGCCAGCATGGGCTCAGGGGTTCCACTCCAGAGATGCTGATTTACGTGGTCTAAGCTGCAACATTTTTATAGCTACCAGGTGATTCTAATGTGCAGCAGTTTGTAAACCACTGCTTCAGTGACTAGAACATTCTTTGGCTTATAGGCCAAATACTTAAATACAGAACTATCAAAAATAATCAGAAAGAGGTTGCCTTTTGCAGGGAGTCAAGACTGGATTTCTTCTTTCTTTCTCCTTGTCTTCCTCCTCCCCTCTTCTTTGGCCCCAACCCTCCTTCTCATTCTCTCTCTCTCTTATTTTTCCCTCTCTCCCTCCCTCCCTCCCACCCTCCCTTTTTCCTTTCTTTATCTGATCAAGACACAATTGTTACTACAGATATCAGAAGCAGCTTAAGGTCTGTCTATTAAATTCCCTATTTTCTCCTTTTATTTCATTTTTCAGGAGGAAATAATTAAACAAGAAAGATATAAAGAGGGAAAGACGAGAGTAATAGAAAAGGAAAATAAAACAAGCTGAGTGGGGAGAAGATGCAAGGCTTGATGGGAGAAAAGATCAAGGGAAAAGAGATGGATTCAGAAAAGAAAATGTGCCCTCTTCTGATGTAGCTCATTTTATCCTGTATGTGCACCTTAAAACGACCTCATAGAACAAAATGTACTTCTAAAAATTGCTAGTGGGTACTGTGGTGTGGATGAAAAAGGGGATCTATAATAAATCCAACAAGTCCAGTGACTGAAAGTAACCTTACAGGGTGATCTGATCATAAATTCCTAACTGGGCAGATCATAGTTGGTAGCCACATCCCAGGCATGTAATATCTGTAGCAAAAGGTTTATCTTTTCCTTAAGCAAGCCCTGTCTATTGTTCCTCTTATCTAGGTTAAGACAACTTTGAAATGTCTCTTTTTGAGACCCCTTAGAAGGGTAACCACCCTCAAGAGAGCACAAAATCTTGTTAACTATCCTGTAATCCAATCTGTGTCTTGCTTTCTCCCATGGAATGAATCTTCCTTATTGCTCTCCTTAATTCTAAATGCTAAAAAAATAAACTACAAACTCATTTTGGGAAGCATTTTTCTCAGTCTGTTGAGATCTTGCTTTCCAGGCATTGCCTCTGTTTGGCTCAAATAAACTCTAATAAACTCTTATAAAATTTTCTCCACAGGTTTCTTATATCAACACTGGAAAATCAGCAGACTGTAGCTTATTTACCCCACAGTTTCTCAGACCTCATATTGCAGAACATGTTCCCGAAGGCTCTTTGTGTTCTTGGGAAGCATCGTCGCCTTTGGGTGAGAGCTGGGTTCCTAAGTCAGACTGCTTGCCCCCTCCCCTTCACGCAATAACAGTGAGACCATGAGAAGATACTTCATTAACCTACCTGTTCTAGCCTCATGTTCCACCCTTAGTAAAATGTAGATAATAGTATCTGCCTGTGCTGATTAAATTTTATACATCAACCTGGTTAGGCTATGGTGCCAGTTATTTAATCAAACACTAATGCAGGATTGCTCTGAAGGTATTGTATAGATGTGGTTAACATCTATAACCAGTTTGCTTTCAGTAAAGCAGATTACTCTCTATAATGTAGGTGGGACCCCTCTAATCAGTTGAAGGGCTTTAAAGCAAAAACGGGGTTCCTGGAAAAGAAGGAATTCTGTCTCTGGACTGTAACATAGAAATCCTATGTTTCTAGGCAGCTGTCCTGCCCTACGAAGTTTGGACTCAAGACTGCACTATCAACTCTTGCCTAAGTTTGCAGCCTACCATCCTGCCCAATCGGTTTCAGAGTTGCCAGTTCCCACAGTCATGTGAGTCAGTTCCTTAAAATAAATCTCTTAATATATGTATACATATATCCTATTGGTTTTCTCTACAGAAACCTGACTGATAAACTACCTCGTGAGGTAACAAACGTAACGTGCTAACAATGCACATTCCGTGTTAGCTACAATTTTTAGAGTAGTGTGGGCTTATTATGGCTTATCTCTTCTGCCATAACCAGAAAGTTCAGGGATGATCCTTACCCATACACTTTGGGAGTGATCTCTCTCTCTCCTCCACCTTTGGTAAACTTTTTTCATAATAGGTGTCAGGCCAGTTCTCTTCTAATTCACTTTACCACAAACCAGGAACATAATCAGGGCTGAAACGACAATCTGGGTAGTTAGAGGTACATAGCCGGATTTAGGAAACTCCCTTGTTCCAGACGCAGGGTCCTTCCCCCTTGACTGCTCCAGATACCTTTATTCTCCTTCTCTTTCCCCTTTGCTTTCTGCCCCCCAACCCTGGCCCAAAGTCTGGGTTCCGTCTGATCTGTTTTTTTCCCAGGGCGCGGCCATCTCCATCATGGGAGTCAACAGGGCGGACACTTCAGTTCATTCATCACTCTGACACTGACTGAAGTCACTGCCATAAATAGTCTTGTAGCCACTTACACAAACCCCCTTGCCATGCAAACGTGGGGGGCTGAGGAAGAAGCAGCTTGATGCACCTCCAGTTGGACTTTCCAAATGTTTCTTTTATTTGTTCCCAGAGGGGCTGGCTAGAGGCAAAGGTTGGAGGGGGACAGCTATATTTGGGATCATGGACTCTAGCAGCTAAAGTCTACCTGAAACTTCCCCCCAATAATTTGGAAAGGAGGACTACTGGGTGGAAGGCTCTGTCTGTGTTGGTACTGGATGATTTAACCTAACTCTATTTGCCAAATTAAGACAATGAGGCCCAGAAATGAGGTCTGGTTAAGGCAGTAGCTAAACTAGTGCTATGACTTTGGCCAAAGGCCAGGTCGCTCAGCACGGAGCCCAGGGCTTTCTCCCACCATGCCACACAGCCAGGCCCAGCTCAGGTCCTGACTGGGTGGAGTAGCAGGGCTTAAGAATTATCTCCCTTATAATGAAACCACTAACAATCACAGAAGTCAACACCCTCTCGCTTCCTCTGGCTGCACATGAAATCATTGAGCCTCTGGATGCGGGGCTCATGGGGGTGGGAGGCAGCTTGGGGACAACAAGGGCTGGGTCCAAGACTAGTTATTTGAAGTAGGTCAAGATATAAGGGCTTACAAACACCCATCTCTCCTTTAGGCGGTTTCTTATGAAGAAACTGGATTGGTGATTACAATTTCTGAGGCCTTCCAAATCCCTACAGATGATCACTTAAAATGAGAAAGTCACTCCTGGTGCTGGACAAATTAGAAGCACCTCTGTGACCAGCCTCTTCTTACTAGTCACTCCACAACGCTCCCCTTACTGCCTGGATTACTTCTGTAGCAATATACTTGAATCTCAGGTTCACTCTCCGTGACTCACAAAAGGCTAATACCTCATAACAACGGCCACGTGGAGACGATATTTCAGGAGATGTCTAAGTCCCTATTGCTGAATTTAATGAAAGTGAAGTTCTGAAGGGTGAAGGTCTAATTACTGTGTGAAACTTTCCAGGTGGCTTTGCTTCAGTGACCTGAACAGGTGGGAGCATGAAGACCACCTGCTTCTCTGTTTGCACAGTGACTAATACGTTTATAAACACTTAATAAACATTTAACCGTGGCAACGCTCTTAAAATAGTTCTTTCACAACTAGAATTCAACAGATTTGAAATTACTGGGTGACTCTGTAAGAACACTTCCATAAAAGGGGATGGGCTACAAATTCTGGTGATGCTGGAATCCAGTCCTCACCCACAGGCCAGAATTGCTGCTCCTTGTTATGCTCACGTCTGACTCACAAAACCCAATACTACACCTACATTACACAGGGAACCTAGAATAGACTATGACAATTTTATTCCAAACAAATTGTTGAGTTGTAACACATTTGGAGGGGACTTATTCCATGATTTGGAGTGAACTTTGAGAATTAAAAATACCAGTGCATATTCTGATTTTGGGAAAACTAGATATCTACATGCAAAAGAAAGAAATTAGACATTTATTTCACACTATATACAAAAATCAACTCAAAATGGGTAGACTTAAATGTAAGACCAAAACCTGTAACACTCCTAGAAAAAAACATAGGAGAAAAACTTCTTGATGTTGGTCTGGGCAATGATTTCTTGGATACGTAACTAAAAAGCAGAGGCAACAAAATAAAAAAATAGACAAGTGGGACTACATAAAACTAACTAAAAGCCTTCTGCACAGCAAAGGAAACATCAACAGAATGAAAACGGAACCTATACAATGGGAGAAAATATTTGCAAACCATGTATCTGATAAGACGTTAATATCCAAAATATATAAGGAACTCCTGTAACTCAATAGCAAAAACCTAAATAACCTGAATAGAAAATGGGCAAAGAACTTGAATAGACATTATTCCGAGATATACAAATGGCCAGCTGACAGATGAAAAGGTGATCAACATCATTAATCATGAAGGAAATGCAAATCAAAGCCACAGAGAGATATCATTTCACACCTGTTAGGATGGCTATTATAAAAAAAAAAAGATAAATGTTGGTTAGGACGTGGAGAAGCTGGAACCCTTTATACACTGTTAGTGGGCATATAAACTGGTACAGCTACTATGGAAAACAGTATGGCGGTTCCTCAAAAAATTAAACATAGAACTACTATATGACCCAACAATCCTGCTTCTCGGTATATACCCAAAAGAACTGAAATCAGTATCTTAAAGACAAATGTGTACTCCCATGTTCATTGAAGCATTATTCACAATAGCCAAGATATGGAAACAACCTAAATGTCCATCAATGGATGAATGGATAAAGAAAATATTATAGATACATACAAAGGGATGCATGTTATTCAGCCTTAGAAAGAAGGAAATTCTGTCATATGCCACAACATGAATGAACCGTTAGGACATTATGCTAAGAGAAATAAGTCAGTCCCAAAAGGACAACTACTCTTATATGAAGTATCTAAAATAGTAGAAGCAGAGAATAGAACGGTCGTTGCAAGGGCTGGGGGAGGGTAACAGGGGAAGAAATGGAGAGTTGCTCAATGGGCGTAAAGTTTCAGTTATGCAAGACGAATACGGCATAGTGCTATGGTCAACAATACTGCACTGTGTACTGAAACATTTAAGAGAGTAGATTTCATGTTTAGTGTTTTTACCACAAAACAAACAAACAAACAAATAAACAAACATAAAAACACAAAAGAAGGAAACTTTTGGAGGTGATGGATATGTAGTAATGGTTTTAAGGGAGTTTACGTATGTCCAAAATGATGACTTTGTAAAAATTAAATATATGCATTTTGGGTATAGCAATTATACCTCAATAAAGCTATTAAAAATATCTATTTTCAACACTCAAATTCAGGGGAAAAATACAGAAAATCCCCTATAATAATCAAGTGAAAAAAGGTAAATGAATTCAACCATAATTCATGTACACTCGGATAGCCTCAGAAGACATAGGAAAAACACTGTCAGCAGATTTGCCATCCTGAGTTCAAACTTTGATTTTGATACTAGTTTTCAATGCAAATTCTCTCAGTATAGATCTAATTTTCCCCCTTACATCTCACCTATCGTATTGGTTAGAATTAGGTTCTGCTACAAGTGAAAGGAAAATCACAGTCGTGGTTGCTTAAGCAAGGTAGAAGTCTTCTCTCTAACGTAAATTAAGCTCAAAGGGAGACAGTCCCAGGCTGGCACAGTGACTGCACAGTCAGCAGAGACCCGGATTCCTACTACCCGTCGCTCTCCATCGTCAGCATATCATTTCCTCTCATGGCCCAACATGGCTACCAGAGAACCAACCATCATGGCCACATTCCTGTCAGCAGGAAGGAGGAAGTGGCAAAGAAGGGCACACCTCCCACTTTCAGGGCATTTCTCAAAAGTTACACGGGACACTTCTACTTATGTTTTATCGCCCAGAAGTTAGCCAGGTGAGTACGTCTTGCTGCAAGGGGAGCTGGAGTTTTTATTTATCCCAGCCCAAACCTGGGATTTCTTCATTAGAGTAAGAAGGGAGAACAGTTATCAGGGCACAGCTAGTTAGCAGTTTCGATCTAAGGTGTTAGGCTAGATTTAATGAGGATGCACATTTCACAGAAGGAAAAACTTGTCTGGATGCCATGGAAGCTTGGGGCAAGGGTGGGGTGGGGAATGAATAAACACAAAGATTCTGTGCAACAGAATAAATGTGCAATTTATACAGTGCAACACATTACCTTTCTTTGCCTGTTCAATACCTTTAAGACCTGAGTCAAAGCTCTGATGACTAAATGGTAGAAAATAAATGCATATGTACAAGCTACCTTTGTTTATGTTTGTTTATGCGTTACTAGACAACTGGATAAATGTGTCTTTTGGCACCATGCAAACAGTTCTTTTAATTGAATATTAAAAGGAAAAAAACAGCAGAATTACCACTGAAAGTTATATCATGGTGTAGAAAACACAGGTCCTGTCCTATAGCTCGATGCATTTATACAGAGCAGATTTCACAACAAGAAATAATGACAGAAAGAAAATAAAAATGCCAATTGGGGCTCAGTCTACAACGAACTTCTGAACTGGTTTGTCGGCTTTGCTCAGTGATCACACTAGGTAAACCAACTTACAGAGCGCGCACTTCGCGTGTTCAGTCAGACTGATTCCCTCCTCCATCCCCAACCTTTTCTTTCTTTCTTTCTTTCTTTTTTTTTTTTTTTTGGAAGTCTGGGAGGTTGATTTATTGGACTGATTTCTTGAACTCGTGGGTTGTTTTTATGAACATACAGAGAATGGGCACTGAAAGTCACCAGACCGACCCAGGATGCCCCTAAACATTCCATGTGCATATAGTGCTTTTGCTGCCACCGGCTTCCAGTTAAAGCGTGCCACCTAGAAGTCGCCGATGCTACCAGGAGTTACCTAAGTAAGAGAGAACCTGATTTTGGGTACAGAAGCTCATTCATTGCCTGACGTTGAGTTGATCTTTACACAGAGAACACAGACATACATGTAGGAAGAAACTCCACAAGCTTTGATGCCACCTCCCAAGCTCCCTAAACCCAAATGAGGAAAGAAAGGAGGCTTCCTAGCCAAAGGGGAGCTGCGGGTATGGCTTCTCACCACTTCATGGAGGTACAGTGCAGCTGATGACGGAGAGGTGGGATTGTGGTGTATTGACATCTTCACGACCCCAAAGAAACTAAAACCTATGTTGCCTGATTAGAGGCGCCCCTAAACTCTATCTGCCAGGTGCAAGAAGAATGCCTCCGCTGTCCTGGGTGGCCCTCTCTTTTTATGAAGCCAACTGCATATATTCTTGACTCTTCTTAAGTGTGGCCAGCCAAGAGGGCAGTGCTGCCTAAGCAAGAGTTATCTACAGACCACTTAGCAAAAACTGCTGGATTAAATCAGCCAGTTTTATAAATAAATCTTACAGGCCTTCACTATTTTAAGGGTCACTCTGGTGACCAAAGCAGATCTTGTTACAAAGTGGCCAGTGCTTGAGAGGCTCACTGCCACAGGAAGAAGATTTTTACAGGAATCTCTTATTAAGGAAGTGCCTGCTTATCAGCAAAAGAAAAAGTTGCGTGTTTAAAGAACAGGAGAGTTTAGAAATGGAAGGAAAAAAAGAAAGAAGCAGTGAAAAGACATGAACAGTTTAGGGATGCTTACCCCAGGGGCAACCTTCTGGCCAAGTTTAGCTTCTCCAGGGGACCCTACACTTCCAAATCCTTCATCTAAAGCATCTGAACATTTTGATTGACTCTCTTGATATGAGATAGGACACTCACGCAGGACCTATTGAATAGAATACCTATGGAATACTAAAAGCGCCACTTCATGGCTGTGAGAGACTTTTGGGGCTAGCCCGTGAACCTAATGGCACTTATAACACCATTTCAGTGTATGAGGAACTCCACATTCACAGCTGCTCTCTGATGCATAAAATTTATTAGGGCCACTCATTTGCAATTGATGACAATCGGTGTTTTATTTTATTTTCCTTATCCAAATGAAAATATGGGCCTCTTTAAGGAACTGTAACAAAATCATCCATATCCATTCAGTATGTAGCAGTCGCAGTTAATATCGTGTAAAATTCCTCAGACTTTTTCCTATAGACTAAGAAGTAAACAGGAAAGGTAACAGGCGTTCGAAGATGCACAGCTGGCTGCATGAAAGCAGGACAGGCAAGGATGATGATGAAGCGTCTTCAGTCCAGGCATCACAAAGGGGACGGGGCTGCCCACAGGAGCGTCTTCCAGTGTCAGTACAGTGCAACTTCAGGAAACTTCCCTCCCTGACTCCCTGACAGAGACTCCTTGAAGTGCAGTAATGAAAGCATTTCCCCTGATTTTGTCTCTTTTCTGGCTTGTGGCAGCAAAGAAGAAAGACCATATCATCTGCTGGCTGATGAAAAGTTGAATAGCTGTACACTGTCACTGGATCATTTGGAGGAAAAATGATAAATGCCCTAAAGAAAGCCCTGGGATGCTATATGTAAATCTGAGGTAAGAAGAGCCAATAAGGTCTGTGACAACATTAAGCCAGTTCCTAGCAATGAAGCAATTATAAGTGCGACTGAAACAATCTATAATGACAGCTCTAACAAAGGCACAGGGAAGAGGGCAGAAGACCACTTGGAATGATCTGAAATAGCTAGTGTCCTGAGAGGAGGGAAGTATGACCTATTCCAGAGCTTGAGGGTCAGAAAGATCTGGAATTACAAACGGAGACTGAAGCTACTATATCACACAACTTTCTAATTATAAGCGCCTTAGCTCTGGTGAAGGCATACCTTGTAAAATGACTAATGGCAAGGAGTCTCAACGTGAAATGCAAGCACACTGATAGAAATGGAGTGAAAAAGCAACTGAAAACGAGAGTGTAAAAAAAGTCTAAAAAATGATGACACCAAACTTGGGCCAGGGTGCCGAGAAATGGGTGTACCCATACACTACTTGTCACTACAGTCTTTCTGTGACAGGCAGTTTAGTCATGTACGTGAAACAGCTTTAAGACGCCATAGCCCCTTTGACTTTGGAGCTCTATTATTTAGATATGAAGTATTCATAATGACAGCCATACCAACTAACATTTACTGGATGCTTAGTTTTTCCTACACAGAGGAAAAAGTTTGTTCTGGATTCTGATGGAGGCCTCAGGTGGGGATGGAGGTGGGAAATGAATAAACACTTAAAGATTCTATGTAACAGATAAATACATATATATATATATATTTTTTTTACAGTATAACACATTACCCTTCTTTTCCTGAGAAAAAATGTTAGAGATGAATCAAAAGCTCTGAAGACTAGATGGTAGAAAACAAATGCATACGTACAAGCTACATTTGCTTATGTTTGTTTATATGTTACCAGACAACTAGATAAATGAGTTTCTGGCATCACGACAACAGTGCTTTTAATAGAATATTAAAAGGAAGAATTAAAATGATCATTAAATCATTTTAATGATTAGTGCATTAAATGCACTATAACATATGCATATCATAGTGCAGAAAATACAGGTGCTATAGCTTTATCCATGTATCACAGCAGATTTCACAAAATGGAAGAAAACAAAAATGTTGACTGAGGCTATTGTGCCTTCTGTATCTTAACTCATTTCATCATGAGGATGTTCATCACAGTGTTGTTTATGTCAACCTCTTAAATACCCATTAGAGATGATAGGCTAAAAAATGATGATATGTCCATGTAATGCAAGCATTAGGAACTAATATAAAGGGTAATGTAGAACTATATTTATAGACATGAAAAACAATATCCTCTGAGGTGAGGAACACATGAGTTTGCAATATTATATACAGTATAATCCCATTTTTCTTAAACTGCTAATAGTGAATGTGTGTGAATTGGGATTGTGACGATTTTTATGTTCTTTTGTTAATCTAGAGCTTTAAAATTTTCAGAATTATTATAACAAGAAACCACAAGTTATTTCAAGTGATGGGTATATTTATAGAAATAAAAAATCTTTCTTCCACAAAGGGAAGAAATTAATATTTAGTCGAGCAAATGTTTGTGAGAAACATGAATATCTCCAAAGTGGAGCTAATCGGGCAAAGAGACTCATTCCAAACACGACCTTGAAATTCCAAAAGAACTCCAGTCAACAGACTGCATTTTAAGAAGAAAAGGACACGTCCATGGGACACAGCCTGGGACATTTTAAGCCAAATGTTAACTCTGTGCACTTGGGAGAAGACACACAGAGAGGAAAAGGCACCTGTCTTCTCCCTCCTTCCGTAGCCCACCTGCCAGAGCCCGCCCTTTGCTGCTGACGCCCTTGAGCCCACTGTGGGGGCCCCGCACTCCCCCCTAGGACTTGGTATAGTGGAATGCAATATTATTCTGTTCTCGAAGAAAGCCCTGAACAAACACTGAGAAGCCTCAAACAACTCAAACACCACGGAATGAAGTGGACTCGCAGGCAGCTGCTTTAACCATGCATCAGGAGAATCCCCACCCCATCCTCTCTTACCCTCAAATAAACGCAAAAACAAAACCATTTTGTGGATGTTTTCTCTCAATGGGTTTCTAATCCTTCTGAACTGCTGGGTAGGGCATTAAGCAAACTATTTGGTTAGGGTTTAACGATATTCATGAAATCGTGTGTTTGAAGTTATACTGAGAAATCTAATCTTTATATTAAAATATTACACTGTACTGTTTTTAGAAAGGAACCTTTTCCCACATGAAGGTCAACACTTAGAAATGGCACAGTATAAATAAGTGTATAAAATACACACTTTCTTCTTTGGACAACATTAAAAAGATACTTTCCACGGCTTAAATGCTTTGAAATCTTCACAAGAAAAATCCTATTAAACACAAAGGTAAGCTAATCCTGATGCAAAGGGTACTGTTGCCTTTGTAAGGATCTGAGGGGAAACAAACTATATTGCAAGTGTACAATATTTATCAAATGTATACAAAGATCCCAACCTGTATGTGCATACAGATCATACAATCAATTTTTACATATTTTGATCAACTCGTCTTTCCTCATCTTGCAAATGAGGCAACTGAGGCATAGAGAGGCAAAGTGCCTCACTCAGTTTAGAAACTTGCTTTTCTACCAGGTAGAGATGGCCCTTAATAAAAACCAGAAACTGCTGAAGTATCACTACACTGTTTAACACCTTGGCCGCTTCTTACATGTTAGGGATGTTAGGGTCAGAAGCTACTTCTAGCTTTGAAGGTATAGGGTGCAGGGGGGAAGTTTAATCCTTGTGTACCAGTTTGCTAGCTTCTGATGTGATTAGTATTATATTGTGGAAAAGGCACTGCTAGTGGTGTTTTAGCCTATGAACAGTAGCATAGTATTTTGTGTCTGAGCAATAGCAAATAAGAAAGGAGTTTGCTATGGCCCAACCCAGTGACTACAGCTCACCGTGGTCGAGTTAACACTGTCCTGTGTAAGGGAAGGGCTGCCATCATCATAGGCTATACCTCGATTTTTGTTTATTCTTCACTTATGCTAGCAACTGCAACTCACACCATCTTTCCATTCCTGAGCTTCCATAACCTTAACCATCAGTCCCATCGTGTAAAACAGAGCACAAATTTAAGGTGACACAGCTCTGGTTGGTAGATGTGAAGTATGGGACGAGAGCCGAACCCTCTGAGTACAGCGCAGCCATTATGAAGTAACTGACCTGTATGAAACTGCTACCATGGTTCACAAATTTATTGTCAGGTTCCAGCCTCTAGCTGTTCTCTGATTGTTCTAAATACTTGACAAACTGAAGCCTTTTCACTTTCCGTTGAAATTGCCTCATCTCCCTGTCAGAGCGCCATGGGGGACTCCATTACTTTTCTGACTTCTTTCCCCTCCTGACAAGTCATTTAGCTGGCTTCTTGTTGTGAAGGCTGTCCATGTCAAATTAGCCAGGGCCCCTATTGTCCTTATTACCACTCGAAAAGCCATCATGAGTAATGCTACGGGGTCCCTCAGTTGTCATCATTTGTCAGAAAGAAAGGGAGTGTGGTTACATATAGCTGACAGGTAATTTCAGTGTCTACAATTACCCCAATTAGTCTTGTCATAAACAATTCGATAAATGCACACCAATACAAACAGATAAACACACCAAGGTCTCTCACTATTAATGCTTTGTAATGGGTAAATCAGTGATATAATGCTATATTTTATTTATTTATTTTTTAAACTATCCTCAGCTGTGAGCTGGCACTTGCTACCTGGTCAGCACAAATTGTACTATCTACTTTCATTAGCTCATCACCACAAGAAAATTTGAAAGGCTGTGACAAAATTCATTTAGAGAGAGAGGAAAAGAGCAGATTGTTATAACACCTGCTTTAGGCAAGGATACAACAAAGGTTTCCTTTTTGTCAGTTCTGGGTAACTATGGGCTTTAAAGTTGATTATTTTGTGTTAAAATAGCAATAGATGAAATATGATAGAAATGAGAAATAGAAAAATTATATCCACACTGAAATTAGGAACATGATTTGAAAGAAAGAAAGACGAAAAAAAAAAAAAAAGGCTGCTGCCAAATGTACCAGTCAGCAATTATATATTAAAAAAGAGTGTGGGCTAGTAGTTTCACATATAAGATTATTTCAGTTCTCTCCAACTAACAATTTCCATTCTTTAAAAAACTTCACCTTAAAACCATATACGTCAAGCTTGCCAGGTTCACTGTCAGTTATTTATTGACTCCAGTATGCATGTGGACTTGTTTAATAAAGGTATCAACGTTGCTCCTTGCTGGACTCGACATAGATGTGATCAGGACTTAGCAAGTGTGGCCTAGCGGCTCTCACATATTCTCTCAACACCTGGGAAGGAACCTGTTTCAACACAACACACTCCAGGAGCACTGTTCAGTTAAACTCTGTACTCAGCCCCGAATGAAATATCGTTAAGTTCACTCTTGTGATCCACATAAATAAGTGCTCAAGACTCAACATCTGTAGCGTCCACTGCGCCCTGTCTGTTTGCTGACCGCAATCTTAAGTGATGGCTGAAAAACCCAATACAAGGATATTGTTGTAGGAAATTGCTCTTGGCAACTATTTGTTCAAGCTCAAGATTTTTTTTTTTTTTTTAAACTAACACTAAGAACCCACCAGAAAATAGGACAGGTCTCCCTAATGAGTAATCTATTTTAGCACAGTCTTGTCTAGGCATGACAGTTTACTGAGAGGCTTGAAAAACTCGTAATTACCAGTGTTACAGGGCAATTAATGTATATTACACTGCACTACTCATGGCAGCAACTGTCATTTTCTCAATAAAAATGAGTACTCTTCAGCTAAAGGTGACATTAATTGGGACTTTAATGACTATGCAGAGGAGCTGAAGCCAAATATGAACAAAACAGCGATTCAATGAGCGACTTCAGAAACGAGAAAATTGTACTAAAATGAGATTAATTGCTGTTTAGAAAAAGGAAAGAACCTAAAAAGCTATTAAATTGCAGGGTTTGGGTGCCCGGGTGATGGTTGTGATGTTAATCTTGCATTCTCACAGCAGGCAAATATTCACTAAATTCAGAGCCTTTTGACAGCAGGAAAAATCATGTATGCTTAACTTCAATCCATCAAAAATATATTTCAGCTTTTATCAGTGTTCTAAATACTTCTGCAATTTCAAAAATTACTGCTCCATTCCTTGGCTGTCATCATGCAAATGTGAACACTGTCAATATTGCTATGAAAAATTTCCCAGCTTCAAAAGGCCTACTTCAGTGATAAAGAAAGAAAAACGTGAAGATTAGAATTGCAAAATACACACTACTAATATAACAGAAATCAAACAATAAGAATTGAATGTTTAAGTTGTGGAAACTGCTAAAATAGAAAATGATGGGGTGGGTTTTTTTTTTTCCGTAGAAAAATCAAAGAAAAATAATTCTGAAATTCTTTCAAGGTATATAACTTTATGCTTAATTAATCATCATCAATAAGTAGGACACAATTTTGTGTCTTGAATTCAGGTGCTATAATTGCTAATACTGTTCTCTCATTGCTAAAAGACTTTATTTTTGCTTCTAGTTGTCTAGAACAATTATGTAATTGCTTTTCTTTCGGGCCTTTTCAAATATCTTGACTACATACAAAAAACACAACGCTTAAACTTTGACATGTAAGAGGGATAAACAGATTTGATAACTCTGAAGTTATATACTCTATATCTTGAGTTATTTATTTATTTATTTTTAAAGCGAAACCAGCATCAATTTAGTATTTCCATGAAATGGGGAGTTTTTAAAAAAGTTGTATTTGAGCAGAAACACAGTACTGGCAATAGCTGCCTCCAGAAAAAGATTAGGCCTGACTTTAGAATACAGTGCACTTTCCTACTGCATAAGCAATTCTGTTTGTTCTGCATTTTAATATTTAAAAAGCCGTCTCATCTACAGTTTAGGTCAGGGCTCAAGAAACATTAACACACGTATAATTCTCGCCATCAAGAACCACATCCACTAAATGACGGGGAGGTGAAAGAGTGTACATTCCATCTTCAAATCAATGATTAAACACTGTCTATTTTAAAAATCCAGAAATTCAGATCACCTGATCTCCATTATGAATGCTGGTTGTTGGCCACTTGTCTGCCAGAACATACCTATAGGGTCACCGGGGAAGAAGAGGTGGGATGGGAGAGACACACATACTCATGGGGGTCTGAACTCAATGACGGGACGTTCTGCTCAGCTTTATCTTCCAGGTGTTTCATTCACTATAAACATGATTCCTTGAGTTTTGAATAAAGCTTGAGCCTATTCATCATTGTAAAACAAGTTGCTACCAGGGTCCTGCATTCCCTAGTACTACCTGTTCCTCCTCTTCCTCCAATTTTCCCTTGTCTTGTATTTAGACTTTTATGTTAACAGCACCATTCTTCCTCAAGCGTCTAACACATGTCCTTTTTAGTTCTTTTTTTTGGGGGGTGTATGTGAAAAGGGGTCTTTGTTAATCATTATACCGTTTCAAAAACTAAGCTTCTCTCATACCTCAAAAACAGCTTTATTTTAAGGACAAAAAATTCACCAAGCTCTCCCTAAAAGTCTTTTCAGACAGAATCCTTAGAGAAGACAGGTGCCTTTGGCTAAATTATCTCTACTCACAAACTATTCACATAAATTTGCTTTAAAATAAAAACAACTACATGTCAATAGTTTGATTCCATTTTGTCTATGCAAATACCATTGATGAAAATTTCAATGGAAGTTTTCAGGGAGTGGAAAAGTTCCAAACTAGGTATTGAAATGGGACTCAGGAATAGGATACTAATTCACCGAACTTGCCAAGAATGATCTAACCCAGTAGCCATACAAAGGCAACGGCGAACCATCTACTTGATCCCAGATAATCCCTTATACTGTATCTCTCGGATCTCATCTCCATTCTGCAGTTTGCTGCATGAGCCTCCATTTAGGGCTCCAGGTTTCCCATTGCGAAACAAGGGGGCAACTTTGTCATGCTAAATTTGCTGCTTGTGAACTAAGCCCCGAGCACTTGGCAGATACCACCGGCTTCAGGAATGTTAACGACTGGAATAAACCTTTAAGGAGCGTTCCTAAAATGAATTTATTTGATACTGTTCAACTGCTGAAATTCTTTACCCCTCATCGCGGCCACAGTGGTGGCTGTGAGAAAAGGTGATCACACTGAATCATGTGAAAGGCGTGTACGGAAAAAGCAGGAGGCACTGCTCTCTCAGCTGAGGCTGAAATTCCATTTTTAACCTCATTATTATTTTGCACAAATATCATAGGTCTCACTTCCAAATTATTACTCAGTGGTTTAAATTTCTTATTCCGGCCCCTCCTAAGATTGAAATGCACCAATGCCCGTCAATCTCACAACTGACAGACCATGCTTAAGCTGGGAATAGTGACAAGTTACAGGGACTCTTTTTTTTTTTTTTTAAACCAATTCCAGGAGATTAGTATGATGCGTTTTTAGATACATACCCTCTGAACATTATAAACTCAGTGAGAAGCCAAACTGGAATATCTCAAGTTTGGAAGATGAACAATATTTTGATGTGCCAAGGCTAATACATTATACGCTTCAAGTCTTACTATTAAGACCTGTAGCAACTGTTTTAAGAGATGAGTAGAAATGAAACAAATGGTAAATGTTTACTCAGTCATACAGTTCTGAAAGAAAACAACTGTTAATTTGCATTAGCTTGGGATCACTTAGCAGACTGCTTTTTAAGAGCTATCACCTCTCAGCAGCCCATAAAAGAGGAAGCTTTCATTCATTCCTCTTCTACCTGCTCCAGCTACATGACACTTAATTTAAGTTTATTTCCTACTCACCACCAATATTCAACAAATCAAAAATCGCTTAAAAATACTGTTCTCTATCAGTTAGTTTGTAGAGGAGAAAGTCAACAGGCTCAACACCTAAGGGGTCAATGAAGACAGATGCAGCCTCTAGTCCATCTTCCAATATAGAAAATTCTAGAATGATAAACTTAAGGTACCTCTGAGCCATCAAATAAATTATATTTAATATCCCTTTCGTACAATAAGGACAGTTATCCTGCATAAACGAAAGTTAAATATCCTATATGTGGGTAACAGCCCCCTGTAAGTCATCTAAATGTAGGTAAATCTTCTTTGTGGAGAGTAAATTAGGAGGGGAAGTAAGAGAAAAGGCAGGCTAGTTATACTTGGGGGGAGGGGTCTGTGTCTCAAGAGGGGTCTGTAGTCTTTGGCCCTCCAGCAATTCCAGAACTTTCAATGTAAGCTAAAGATTCTTAGGGCATCCCTTCTCTCCATTTTCTCAGGATTTTAGGAGACTTTAGGAAAGCTTCCTGGAGCAGAATATCAGTTATGGGGCGATTTCCTGGAAAGCAAGACAAATTACAATTAACCCTGGCTAAAAGAGAAAAAAGAAGAGAAAAAAGAAGAGAAAAAAGAAAAAAGAAGTAAAGAGGACAAGGGGCCAAAAACAGAAACAAAAGAAAGGCTTGAATTAAGGTAAGTGATTGTAACATCTTGGTACCTGCAGTGAGATGGAGGACAAAGTAAGTCCCCCACAGGGTGCTCTGGTGGGGAGTGGGAGTTGATGGTAGATGGTTGTTAGGGGAGGGTGGGATAGAGCAAGGAGGGAAGGAAGAGATTATCAGATTTCGGCTTCTTCATCGGGGCCCTACTTGGCGCGAAGGAGTCTTTATTCCCATGCATCAGCAAAGTGATGTGGAATAAGAAATGTACGGAATTTCAGAAATTGGGGATCTCTAGTAAATAATGGGTGCCCTATCCCTAAAGAAAGAACTGCATGAGAAGGCCCAGTAATAGAAACCGCATAATAGAAAGGTTCACCCAGTTAGCCAATCCAGATGAATAGTGAGTGACTCACCAGAGAGTGTAAACTGCCCATTTTAATTTAAGCCAGAATGTGGTAGCAAAAAGTCACTAACACAGTGCTCTCCAGTATATACATATCCCTCTTTCTAAGGCACTATTACAATTGCACACTTAGATTTAAAGCTCCAGGAGCTATCCAATTCTAGCTTTTTCTTCCTCGAGATTTCCATTCCGCGCCTGAACTTCTTCTGTTGCTTGATTCTGTTTCTATTCTGTTTCTAGTTGGGGAATGAATACCTGTTCAGCAATACCTGTTTAGCAATGCCTGAAAGGTCATACAAAACACAAGAGGGATGAGATGGTAAGTGTCACGCGGGGTCTCTGATCCCGCGCTCCACACCAAAAGGCAGTATATGGCGAGGCCAAAAAGGAACACCAAAGGAGCCATAGATAGGGCAGTCAGACCACTATATTCTCACCGGTGGCTGGGTAGGAGACACAGGAAGCAGGCTCCACACGATCCGCAGCCTGCCGTCTGCTTCTCTGCCAACCAACCATCCCCCTTGCCAGTGTAGCCACGCAGTTATATTAGTGGCTAACGGCTAACTGGTTACAGCTGATGGCCACCCAGCCACAGCAGATGGCCATCTGATCACAGCTGATGGCCGTCTACTACCCGAGCCAGCACCTTTCCGAGAGCCTGGAAACTCCTCTCTGGGACTCTGTCCCCACAAAAATAATTTTCTCCTGTATTCTTATCCCGGGCTTCATCACAGGATCTTGAATTTTGTTACTCTTGGTGAGAGAAACCATTCTTTTTACTCACAACTTTGTACATACACACATTCTCGACTGACACTAAATTGCAACATACAACTAGAATGAAGGTGGCTGGTGGGCAGACTAACTTTAGAACCCTCCACCCACGTGGCACTGGGCACTATTAAAAGAATATCTTTTTTAGGAGTACCCAAACATTCCTATGGTATGAAGGGGTGAGCTGAATTTCACATCAAACATATGTCTGCCTATTTTAAATCGATTAGTGATAGCTATATATGCTTTTAACAATAAAAATAGAAAAAACGAAGTTTTTGGTAAAAGCGAATGCAGGGCTACTTGATTCAGTACTCAAAATATTTATTTTTGTGGCTATGGTCTAAGGTTTAAATACTTAAATCAATCAGAATGGGTTTCCTTATCCAGTACAAACACATGAATTTTAGAGGTTAATGTCATGGGACAGATCTACAAAAAATAAAAATGGAGGTTTTTGGCTTTCTTATATTAGCAAAAAGTCAAATGCTTTTTCTTGTGCTGCCTTTAATATGTTTTGTTAACCTCTGAAGTGTCCACTCAACGAGCCCCACAGCTCCAACTACTGAGCTCCACGGCTTTTCCTAATTAGTTTAGTAGGTCCTCCTTTCCCTTTTCACCAGCTGAGTTATGAGGCTGGGCCTTTTCTATAGTATAGCTGTTAGTCTTTGGACGTTTTGAAACTGGTGAGCTCGTGAGTCAAGAAGTTAAAATGGGAAGAGATGTTTGAATTGGCTAAGCAGCTAACATTCTTAAAACTGTCCTTTCTTGGAATGAGGATTGCTGGATCAGAACCTGCCTCCCGCTCCTGTAGGCTGAGCTCAAGCCACTGCCTCGATGTTCCCAGTGTTCCCTGAGTATCCCACCCGCACCCCCATATTCATCACAGACTGTGAGCTCCTTGAGGGAAGGACTCACATTCATCTTTGGGTGTCAGGTACATGGTAAACACTAAATAACAGTTTTGTTGAATGATAAACAAAGGAATCCTCACTCTGACACTAATGAATTAATCTCGGACAAGTCACTTAATCTTTCTGAGCCTTTGCTTTCCTATCCATTAAAATGCTTTCAGTTTCCTCGAGGAATGGTTAGGCTCAAATGAAATAATGAATGTGGAGTGCTGTATAAAAGCAATAGATTACTACAGCTGTTGTTAATAATTACCATTTGGATTTATACAATAAAACTGCACTATTCAGTGGGAAGAACAAGGGCGGTTTCTAATGGTCTCAACATTTTTTTCCCATAAGGAGCTTATAATAATCTAGTTTTCTTAGAATTCTAAAATGTGAGGTCACACCCACACAGTCTTTTGTTGTGTTGTTTCTCCCACATCTTCTATGCCCCCACTTCTAGCTCCCAACTCCAACATACCCACCTCTTCCAGGCTCTGGATCCTGCTCTGGAAGAAGTGACGTGCTCAGGTGATGTGGCTTGGAATTTTTATATGTATGCACTTTCATTGTGGCAACACACTTCTGCAGAAGGTGCCCTGGCTCTGCTGAAAGGCAGGATTCTGCTGAGGTGACCAAAAGGGCTGGTGGGACCTGATTGGTGCCACGTCTGCCCATCTCTAGCACCAGTGCTCTTTACTCTCCAGACCTCCCACTCCTTCACATCACCAGTTCTCCCTCTGCTCTGCTGCCCAGTGAAGGGAACAGAGTAGGAGAAAAGTAGAATGAAGAAAGAACACTTGGATATATATACTGGGGATGCCAAAAAAAAAACAAAACACGTATACACATTTTAAGAGATGTTATCGACATAATTACTTTTTGAAGTTGAATTATGGTAGCAATGTGTAGTATGATGTTCACTCAAAAGATGGCATTAATCAAATGAATGCTAGCGTCACTGTGCGACAGGCAGGACAGTCAAAGAAAATGGTAGAAGGAGCACAAGACCATTTTGAAGTGGTATTTGAAATTCGAGAATGTTTTCCTGACTTAACACCCCTTCACTTCTACCTATGGGGGACATTAAAGGATGTGGTGTACTGTAGAAAACCTGCTATACTGGCGGTACTTCGAGAAGAAATTGAAACGGCACAGCGATACAAGTGGACACTGTGGTCAACGTTGCCCAAGCAGTAGTTCGCTGTAATCAGAAGTGTCTGGATGCTGACAGTAACCACTTTGAATACTTCTTGTAATTGCAGAAGTCAAACATGACTTGTATTCATCTTTTGTTATCAGTATATATATATGTGTGTGTTCAATATATATATATGTATATATATATATAGGGTTGTTTGGGAGCTACTAAGCTGGACCTAACAAAATACATAGATCTATCTTAAAACAACAATAACAACAAAATAAGAACCACTATACTGATGTAATAGCGTCCCCATTCCTTATGTTCAGACACTAGTAACACAGGATTAACTGAGTTTAGATTGAATGGTGCCAGAGACTTCATAAGATAGCATTTATCCAGTGTAGAATGAGTAATTTCCATAGACGGCTGAATTATTTGAGAATCTATACAAGTAACTGAAACTTCAGAAACCCTGGAGAGCGTTAAGTGCCACATGAACCACATGTCCCCAATTCCCTAAAAGAAGAAAGGCACTGCAGGTGAATCCAGTGTAGGGGATTATTTTTAAGTCAGTAGAGCAATAGAAACACATTGTTTGCTTTTTGTCATCTGGTTTGTCTTAATCACGAACTAAAAATTCATTTATAATGCTGTATACAAATGCCATGTTTATATCAATATCATATGCTGCTTGCTTGAAATCGTATACATTAAAATTAAGAACAGAAATCCAAGTTAATGGTCAAAGACAACCAATAACAAAACCACCAAATTCCAGTTGTCAAACATCATTTAATATGTATATTACTGTTTTGTTTTTTAACAGTAATTATTAAAACTAAAGTGATATGAGTGTTTATGACTTCCTATTGAAAAGCCCAAATTACCGAGCATTCATTTCAGGTTGAAGAAAATCATGTGGCTGTCCCTGTGCGATGGCCTAGTGACTTTATATCCTCTTGTCAAACCTCAGCAGTTTTATTTGTAGTGATACATGCCGGAGAAGGTTGGAGGTTAAAGTTGATAGGAGGGGCAACAGGAAAATCAACCAACTCCTTTCAAGAGATTACAACCTTTAACATGTTTGGGTCTGTCGGCAGTTCTTGCAAATGTTACAGGTCTGGTTGGTGGTGTTTTTAAAAACTGATCCTCAAATCAGAGGTCAGATGGATCCAGTAAATGCCCTTTTACTTTGATATAATCCCACATGGTTAACGTACTCCCAGTTTATTGCTGCTGGATTTTTTTTTTTTTTTGTACTTAAATCTAAATTAAAAAAAAAATCTGCTTCTTTTCTCATATCTGAGATCTTGGAAAAGTGAAATTACCAATCCCCAATTCACGACAGGGCTCCAAAGTAAGGGAAGCAATTGTTGGAAGAGAAAAAAAAAAAAGAAAAAAAAAAAAAGAGGGAAAACAGGAAAAAAAAAAAAAGACCCATGCTGGAGACAAACTTTGGGGTCTTTAGCAAGGAGGCATTTTATTAGTCATTGGTTCCGCTCTCCAGGAAGTTGTTCAGATTCTAGCAGCCTCACCCTGAACGGAGGGAGATATCTGACTACAGTGCTGGCGCCTCAGTAGGGGATTCTAACAAAGTCACAAACTGAGTCCGAGCAATGACTGCCAAAACATCTCATTGTAGTATCTGTTTTCCTTGACTTGGAGTATTAAGGGTAGCCCAGTATTCAGTACTTCTATTTACCTTTTATCAAATGTGTAATTTGGGCCAGGCACTATATATACTTCAGCTCCCTAAATCCTCATAAGAATCTAAATTGTGCTCATTTTACAGATGAGTAAAAAAAAGATCAAGTGATTTGCCCAAGGCCATGCTGATGGAGAGTGGCCAGATGGGAATCAAACCTAGCCCTTCCCTCCTCTAAACCTGTGCCCTTTTTAGTCACTATACCGCTTCTTGGATTGTAACTAATGATGCAAATAATTTCTAGACTATCCCACTCCATGTTTAAATTTTTAAAATCATCATTAGTTGATTTGAATGCACAGTGTGGTACTGCACAGCAGCAAGGGAACAAGACTCAGCATGAAACATCCTTGGGTCTGGTATTGGGTCAGCATGTGGTTGGAAGTGGGGTCTAATAATATTATTGGATATTACTAATTATTAAGAAAAATGTTTTAGTATTTAAAGAGTTCTCTATGTCAAGGTAATTGACAGCAGTTTTATAACATTAAACACTTGTAAAATTAAAATGATTCCAACCATAAATGTTAACTCCATTCCTTTCTGTTTTCAAATGTTTTGTCCAATTCACAGATTACAGAATTTGATGCTGAGTGACAATCTCATTGGGCCTCAGTTTTTTCACCCTAAAGGAGAGGTGATATCTCTGGGAGGTCTTGGCTGACTGTAAAAAGTCCAGTGTTTAATTTTTTCATTCCCCTGCTTAATATTATTGAGTGAACATATAAAGTTTTTTCAAGGAACTACTGTAGAGCCATCAACCTTTATGAATGAAAGTAAGAGGAAGAATATAACTTTCAGAAAAGTTCAATTATAAATAAGGGCATGGAGTAAATGAAAACCCCGGGCTACCTGAAGCCATGAAACAGCTGCCTCTTTTTTTGTGAACTCCTGTAACTACACATAAATGCTTTAAAAATAAATTGATTCAGGAATGACCTGAAAGGTAAACTATTTTCTCATTCAGAAATGTTTGTCACAAGTGTTATGAGAACCATCAACTTTTATTTAGAGAGATAATATAACAAACATTTTCCGAACATTGTCACTCATTGTTTAAGGTGAGGAAACACACGTTGGTTAAAACATTATTATTTTTTTTTTAATGCACTAACTGCTAAGAATCTGCCAACAATTTGAAAAATGTTTGTTATTTCAAAATAGATTCTCTAAAAATTTCTGGTAGAAAATGTTCCAACTTTTAGCAACCCCTTACTTTCCTTTACTCACAGAGTGTCTAAGTGTGTGTACATATATATGTGTATGTACACATATATTTATACATGATATGTATATACAGATATGATATGTAGATAACAGATAATTTTGTTAATTTTTATTTGTTGGTTTCTATTTGATATAGATAAAGAATTAAGGGAAAAAACACAGGATACCAAGAATTAGAAGCCCTCATTTAAAGGCTCAGGGCAAATAAACTGGACACTAAAAAGGGCAGGCAAATGGTTTAAACGCCACTCAGTATTCTGAGTTTTACTACTTCTCTTATAAATACCCTCCTTTCCAACCCAAATTTAACAGAAAGGAATAGAACAACAGGTGTCTTTAGTATCCATGGTTCCTTCTTTCCAGCTCCACTGAACTGCTTCTGTTCCTTTTCCATTTTCCCACTGGAGCTTAAGCAATAATCTCCCACTTGGTTTCCCTTCTTAGTCTTTGCTATAATTCCATCACACACACACACACACACACACACACACACACACACACACACACACACACACACACACACACACACCCCAAACAGACGACAACAAAAATCCCACAAACCAAACACCTCTAATTGGTTTTCCAAAATGTGTCTGAACAATACAAGTATTTCTAAATACTAAATCTCACTGTGTCAGTAACTTGCTTGAAAAACAAACAAATAAAAACAATCTACACTGCCCCAGAGATAATGCTTGCAGTCTGTGGCATCCTACAAGGCTTTTCTTCACCCGGCTCCTATTCTCTATGCTCTTATCATACTAGAATGGTTGGCAGCTTCAACTCCTTCAAGTTTCTATGCCTCTGCACATGCTGTGCCTTCTGCTCAAAACATCCTTCCCCATACGTCTGTCACTCTACTCTAAACTGGGGCTTGTATGAATTAGCCTCCTGAACTTCCACTCTGTGTACTCCAGGCACATCTCAATCCCAGTTCTTTGTGTGCTGTAATTACTGGTTTATTGGCCATACTGCTGGCTTACTGGTCTGCATCCCCCATTAGACTCAGCTCATTGAGAACAGAAATTGTATTTTGGGGACTCTGTATTCATAGGCCTAGCCAAGTGCCTGGTTCATCGCTGGCTCTTTGTAAATTCTGCTCAGTGATTATCTGAGTGATATAATAAAATGACTGAAAGGCTAGGGATCTATTTAAAGACATGTCTCGTTCGAAACTTGACTGTGTGATGGGCAAGTTTCATGCCTCTTTTTTAAATTCCCAAATATTTAGGTGTACTTCAAAATACATGATCTTGTTCTTTAAGCATGTTTTTAATATATGAAGATCATAATCTCTACCCCTATCTGTCTAGTGGAGTGATTTGGGTTAGGTAGGGAGATGCGAGATGAACCTCCATAAAATGATTTGAACTATTTTAGAGAAAGCTATATTATAAAACAACAACAAAAATTATTATCCAGTACTATCACAACCTTTCTCGATCTCTACTTTGTAAATTAAATTTTTCTTAAAATGATGCTTTTTATTTAGAAAGCAATATACACACACACATACACACACACAAAACAATCTTTATTGCTTAAAATAATAGCAAACAAAAAAACCCAGGGATTCATTTATTTCAAAGCCTTAAGAGGTGTATTAAAAATTAATTTGAAAGATCCATTTAAGAACTCAGATGCCCAACTATGTATGGCACAGTTATGAATAGGATGTTTGTAAATATTTCTATGTCCTATGATTTGAAAAATTTTAAATAAGTAATATTTTAAAATGAATACATTTAACTGATATGAATCAATTCCATACTTAGACATACTAAGGATATGTGAAAATAATATATTCATAAAAATTTATATACATATATGTATCAATAATAGAATAATTATGTAGATGAGAAAGCAAACTGGATAATAATTGCTTTGAAAGTTCCAGAGACTCCTTGGAGTTCAGAGTTCTCTCCCGTGGGCCACGAATATTTTTAGAAAGTAATGGTTAACATAACAGTGAGATCAGAACTGGATTATTCAGACTGTAACACATACCAAAGTTGAACAAATTGTTAAATAAATTTAAAAGGAGATACAGTAAGTTGATGCAGGCCAGCATCATGTTTTTATAAGCTCAGCACTTATCACAGAATGAGTGCTTAACGGAAAACAATGACAAATTTACTTATCTTTTCTATGGCCCTACACCTGTGCTGATAACAAATGAAGTATGCAACTTAATGTAAATTATTTTAGTGGTGAAAGTAAATCACTGCTTTTACAAATGTTGGGGACACTGCGAATTTTTTCTCTTTAGCTTTATTATAATGCATAAGGAAACGTGAGTGTTCAAATTACATGTACCAGCTGGCTGGGTTGTTGTTAAGATCCAATTATCATAATCTGGTCATACATATACTCTGTAGTATACAGACAATAAGAACACACCCACTTACCCACCCTTTCTGCTTACTGGCTTAGTGATGTGTACTAAAGCAGTGGGGAATACTATAGGTATTCCCTAATACTATAGGTGCTCAGCTGTTTTGGCAATGTAGGAAGCTAGACAGTGTAGCATTCAGGTCAATAGCCATTTACCAGAAAAACTTCACATCACAGAGACTTCCTCCAGCCTAAAAATTCAATGGCTCCAATTACACATGGGCTAGACAGAGTTGTGCACGAAATGGCAGTACACTTGAAGGCCGTTTTCAAATGTAGTCTGAGTTTGAAGTGCAGAGGAATCCAATTCAAATGGGTAGAATGCAATTCAACTCAGACATTTATTGAGATGTATTTTACCTCAGTTAGTCAGAAAGACATTCCCTGATCAGTTGACTATGACTTGAAAAGAATATATTTATTCTTTTATTGCTTATTTTCTGTCTTTCCCATCATAACGTAAGCTCCCTAAGGAGGGGGTCCACATGTGTCTAATGCCTTGCCGCATTGCTAGTGCGCCCCGAGTGGTGAACACAGTAGGTGCTCAGTGTGTCTCTGTTGAATGAGTAAAAACATTACCCTTGCCCCCGAGGAGCTTATATTAATTTGGCGCATTAGCTATGGCAAAGAAGTAGGGCTCTTACTTAACTAGACCCCTGGATGCAGCTAGAGAGAGATAATCAGACCCAAGAACCCTCTGGCTTCTTAACCAAACATGGAAAGAACGGTAGCAAAGCTGGCTGACATTCGCTCCCTGATGGAGAAACCAGGATAACCTACCTCTGGGGTACAGACCACAGAGTTTGGGAGACGTACTCGGCAGCCAGCTGCTTTCTCCACGGAAGCAGATGGTGCTCTGAAAAGCCTGGAGAGAAAGTGGGCTTTTTTTGTTAAAGCCCTCACTGCAGAATTCCTTTTTACAAGTATCAGGTTAGAGTGACAAAGACTTCCCCCCCCCCCATTAAATAGGATAGAGAAAAGGTTGCAAAGTTCCTACTGTCAATCATCTGGTGATAGATTTCAGGAAGGCCCAGTAAATTCAGAGGAATAGAGAGGACACCAAAATTTGCAGAGACTTCTTAAAAATTCAAAATGGAAAAGATTTCTTTAGAATGAAAAAGAAAATATTTAAGGCAATAGGTTGATGTACTGCCTCGTGGTTTCTCTTATGCCTTGGGACCCCGAGGACGCATGTAATGTTCACCCTGTAACTAGGCCTCACGCATCAGAGGTGACAGGGACCCTAACAGCTGCCTCCACTGATGGAGAGGCAGACGCCAGAGATGTTTTGACAATTGTATCTGATTAGATTAAAACATAAAAGCTGCACACTTAGAACCTGATACCAAGAAGAAACTGCAGAACACAGAATATCTTTAGGTGTTCAGTCCATGTAGCAGATTACGAATAGCTGAGTAGTCTCTTCTACAAGCATATCAAGATCATTCCTGAATTCTCCTGTTTTAATTTGCTTCACATTTATCATCTATCCTAGCCACTACTGTTTAATGATTAATAATAATAAAAACTGCTAACATATCTTGAGTGATTACTATGTACTAGGCATGTTCTGTATACTTCACACATATGAACCCATTTAATTCTCACAGCATCTTTATAAAGTGGACTCTACTATTATCCTCATTTTTGAGATGAGGGAACTAAGGCTCAGAGAAGTTAAGGGACTGGCCCAAGGTTTCCCAGCTTATAAGTGGCAGAGTCAGGCTGCCTTGGTGGCTACTCTTCTTAAACACATCACTTTATTAGATCTTACGTCTTAAATGAACTTGCAATAATACCCTAACTCTCAGTGTTTTTCTTTCTAATCTATACCCCACGTCACTCCCCTGATGATCTTTTTAAAATGCTATTTTCCTAATTAAAATATTTCAAAGGCTCCCCAATGCCAACATGATTTCTCCAAATTCTCTTCATTATCTAGCTCTTATTTCTCCAGTCTCAACTTCTCCATGTCCTGACACACAATTTATACTGCAGAAATACCAAGGTACATACCTAAAATTCCCGAAATACAACATGTTTTCATGCTTTTCACCTTTGCAACATACAACTTGGTCTGTCTTTTAACCAGTTACCTAGGAAATCTCTGAGCTTTTCTTACGATCCAACTAATGGGTCTTTCCCACTCACTCTTGCCTGAGTGATTGTTCCCATCACCCAGCATGGGGACCCTATGCTAATCTCTACTGCATTTAACACACAAATTCCCTCTTTTACATTTTTGTTCATTTTACCAGACTGTGAGCTCCCTGAGGTTAGGGACCGTGCTTTTCTTTGATCTTTACTTCCTATCTGAGTCTCTAGCATACAACATGTGTTAAATGAATAAATAAAGATGCAAATAAGTGAATTTTAGCAATCTGCTGCAGTTTTGAAAGAAAATGAGTCTGCACTTGGAATACTTATCCCACACAGGTAAACAAACAATAGGAAAGCTCCAGAAGGAGGTCTCAACTCAAACACAGTGGGGTCTCAGAAATCTATGAAGATGTGAAGAAAATTGAGAGCAAGCAGTTCAGAAAATAAATCTAAATTTGAAAGTGATTTAAAAAAGTTCACATAATCAATGTTGAATTCAAGAGTCTGTTTAATTTTTGCCTTCTTTCTTTGTTGGCCATTGAAATCTGAAAATGTACTGACTTTTTGTTTTCCTCTATGTTTAGGAACACTAAAACAAGAGAAAATAATACAAACACTAAAAAAAAAAATGAATTGCTTTGCAAAAGCTTAGAACTCCCACGAACATTTATGTCTTGAAGTTAATAGTAAACTTTCATATCTCACTTTGGATCATATTATTCAACTCAAACTATATTTTATATGTTTATTACATAGATGTTTCACTTCGTCTTATCTAGTTGGATTCTTGATGGTGGTCCAGTTACATGGATCTCCAGTGTCAACCCTTCTTTACCTAGTACAATAGGTCATATACACAAGACATTTTTTGCAGGTACCTAGGTAAGTTCTATAAAACTTCGGATACTTGGTTTCATTTACTCTTTCCCTCTCAATTCACACACACACAAGACTGTTCCTGGCTTAAGAATAACATTTTGTGCTTAAAATTTGTATCTTTAATTTTCAGGTATTCAAAAAAACAAAACAACAGACCTGAGAGTCCTTATTTTCCCCCCAGAAAGTTCTTTGCTAGTGTTATGGGCTAAACTGTAGCCTCTCAAAAGTTCCTATGTTGACGTCTTAAATCCCCAGTATCTCAGACAGTGACCCTATTTAGAGATACAATCTTTATAAAGGTAGTTGTGTTCAAATGAGGTCATGAGGGTGGGCCCTAACCCAATATAACTGGTGTCCTCCTAAGCTGAAGAAATCTGAACACACGTAGGTACAGAGGAAAGATGCTCCAGAGATAGGGAGAAGACAGCTATCCAAATGCCAAAGAGAAAGGCCTTGAACACATCCTTTTCTCATGGCCCTCGGAAGGAACCAATCCTGCCGACACTTTTTTGTCAAGACAGCCCAAGCAAACCAATATACCTAGAGACTATCATTTTATTTTTCAATGTTGGTACTTTGTAAACTGAAAACATGCTTTACAAATATTAAAAAAAAAGTCACTTGATGTAGACGATAAACTGGTCTTTAAGGATTTTTAGACTTAAAAGATTTAGACCTAGTTAGAAATATTTCAGTCTCAAAAATACTGAAGGTAAAGTTACTTTGTTTCTTCAAGGGTTTCATGTAGGTAGCAAGGAGTGTATTCGGAGGCTACCTCCCAGGGCTTTCCTTTTTATGTTGCTATGCCAGTTCCTCTTAAAGGGGAGGTCACATATTGGAGTGGTCCTGGGATACATTTTGTTTGGCCTCCAGGTTTTTTTTTTTTTTTTTTTTTTTAAATGGAATTAATTAACAGTATTTAAAATGTAGGAGGAGACTAAACATAAAAATCTGGATTTTCAATATTGTTTGAAGAATTGGAAGATCTGGTCTTATTGGGCTCATTATATCTACATGGTCACAAGAGGATGAGACATAGTGGTGGCGGCTCCCTGTCAAAGCCTACTTGCTCTCAGGTTCACCATGGTTCTCATACTGTAAGCTCTCTGCCTGGCCCCTGCAAGCATTTCACTTAACACTCTCCGGTCTAAGGGAGGCTATCTGGGCTTTTCCATGAGGAGAAGTGTGGTTAGTTAGGTGCCCATATGGATGTATTATTTATTTCATTGTGGACAGCACAGAAATGGTAGCTCGCCCCCTCTCCTCCCAACCCCACCTCACTCACATCCTACCATTAATGTGATTGTCATCTATCGTCAGTAGTCCACACAAGAGTTCCCAGGAGGGTATTCCAAAGAGGACATTGGGTATTAGATGCAAAAACTGAATTTTGGTCAAGTAAGTACAAGAAATGTAGGGTTAAAGAATAATAAACATGTCTCCTTGCTATAGAACTTCTCAGAGCCTTTGAAATTTTTAAGGTAGTAGGCAACATTTTCTACAATCATTTGATCACCCAACCTTTGGTTTGGGGAATATTTTCCGTGAATAGTATTCAGTGAAATTCTGACCCAAGCAAACCCTTTCCCCATACAAAATAAAATCATTTTCGCTAAGTAATGTGGATTTGTGTAGCAAATGTAGCATTTTAGATGAATATTCAAACAGAATTTCAAAAAAGAATGAGACTTTGCATGATAGTTCATGTGGAATATTAACTCTTCAATTTTTGTTGGCTGTGACTTGTGCAGAGATGGCCAACACTATGGATCTTTCAAATTCAATAAAATAGTTTTGTATAATTCTCCATAATCAAAATGGAAATAGGAGGATGCATACATATTTCCACTTGGCTCCAAGATGCCTCTTCTGCCTGACTTTAAATTTGCTAACATTTGGAATAGTTGCATAATTAATTTTGATGCTCGATAGTCACAAGTAATAATTAAAATGTGTCACTGTGTGCATTTCTCATATAACGTTTAGCAAATTAATTTCAATATCATCTCCAAACCTACTAATAGCATATGAAACAATATCAATAATAATTACTATTTTTTAAAAGTTGGTGTTATTTCTCTCAGAAACTGCAGTGGGTTTCCTGGGAAAACAACAGGAAGAAAGGGAGAGGATAGCCTGTCTTGTATTCTTCAAACTGAAAAACTGAAAGACTGATAACTGTTTATTTTTATTACATATACATTAGATTTTAACATTCCTTCCAAATGTCAGAAACTTTGGGAACATAGAACGTTGATAATATGAACAACTGTGCCATTAATATTGGCATGTGATAGTTACATTTTAAAAATACATTATGCTTATTTATAATAAACCTATTCATTCATTCAACAAATATTTACTAAGAACTTAATACATATCAGGCCCTGTTCTAGTCTTGGGGATACAGCAGTAGACAAAAAGACAGAAATCCCTGTCCTTGTGGAACTTTAATTCTAGTGGGGCAAACAAAAGTAGGGGCAGTAGAGATCATGTGAGTAGGTGAAAAGGACTGTAGAGAAACACAAAGCAAGCAAGGAAGATGCAGGCTGTTGGGGAGGGTCAGGGTAGATGGGAGAAGGTGATACAGTGTCTGACTTTTGACACTGAACCATGTAGCTATCTAAGAACGTGTTTCCTGCAAAAGGGAGCATTCAGTATAAAGAGCCTGAAGAAAAACGCACCTGCCAAGTTTAAGGAACAGCAAAGATGCGGAATGACTGGTGCAGAGTAAGTGAGGAGGAATGGAGTAGGAGATGGGGTTACAGAGATGACTGCTTGGCTGTGAAGGCTGAAATCAGGACTCTGGCTCTTCCTCTGAGTCAACAAGGTGACCGCTGTAAGATTTTTAGCAAAAGATTAACATGATCTGACTTATATGTGATGATCTGGATGCTAAGCTGAGAAAGGTTAATGTCATAAGAATCATTTAGGGGTAGATGAATAAAATTTTTCTCTACAAAGAGTTAAATGGACTAATGAGCAAAGTTTTAACAACTAAATTCTGTGACCAGGCGGTACTTTTTCCCTTCCCAAATTTCCATTTTCCTCAAAGCCTCTCATTTTTTTATTCTGTTCTGAAGGTATGGATTTCTAAAGGATTGAATCACGTGATTGGCAAGTGTTCATCACTTATAAATGAACAAATATTAGATGTTGGGAAATTAACATCAACTATAATTAATCTCAAATGAAAGAAACAATTACTAAACAACACAATTGCTAAAGGGTGTGGCAAATGTATATTAAGATAACACTGAAAATTGATATGCTAAGAACTTAATATGGAATCTTAACATGTCTTACAGTCTCCCAATTAGAAATAACGTATATGACTATGAAAAGATTAACTTTAAAATTTAAAAGTACAGACTATATATATAGTCTTTTAAATTTTAAAGTTGATCATATACTATGCATATACATACACATATGTATGTCTGGTAATTTTAGTGATTTAGGAAATTAATCTCAAATAAAAATGATTTAAAATGGTTAAAAAGAGTGTTGTAAGTATAAAGATAAGTATATTTAAAATAATTGATATGATAGAGTTATAACATGGAAATCCTTACTTAAAATGTCTTAGTGTAGTCTACCAATTAGAAATAATATGTGTATTATTATGCAAAGATCAACGTTAAATTTTGAAAGTACAGTAAAACTACGTATCTTTGGTAATTTTAGTGATTAATGCTTTAATTAACAGATGAGGTACATGCAGACATATGCAATAAACTGACATAATTCATCATATTGCAAAGAATAACATGATGAATGCATATGTATATTGTGAATTATACAACACACATGCAAATCATATACTCATTATCATGCAGAGACATTATTTTTCCTACAGTCAAAATGCAACAAATCTTCAAGTACTACTCAATCTACTGCATGACTATTTAAGAACAAAGTAGTTTGTGGTATCTTTTGTGGAATAATAAATTAAACTGAGAAACTCAAGTTAATGGAAAACCAGAGCAGACATTTTTTGCGGCTACATCTCTGTATGAGCTAAACTGGAGACCAGTCCCTGTACTATGCCTCTATTGTTTCATAGCATCATTTAAAATAGAGTCTAGGCACTAGAGATTTTAATAAGGTCTTCAAATCCACTGCAAAATTAATCTCTCTCTTTTTTTTAATGTTGAACAGTGACTACATTAGTCATTGACTAGTCGGAAAAATAACAACACTGGTCCGGAAACAGTTTCTCAATGAAAGAGTAATTACTTAAAAACACAACTCTTCTGAGATTGATTTGTCTTTGAATGAGGTGTCCTCAAATGAAGATAATTTAAACATGAATACATTTGGTGCTTGGAAGTAGCTGGGAAACACTGATGCCTGAGCTCTTGGTAAGAGCAGACTAGCTCTCAACACCTTGACAGAGGCAGAGCAAGCAGGCTGAAGCTAAGCTCTCGAACAGGCTGAAGTTACTTGTAAACTGCTACTTATCACATAGTCAGGTTAACCTTCTATAGTTAATGCAACTTGAAGACATCTTGCTAATTAGGCTTTTTGACTGAACTCAGTGGAAAATAAATTAGCTTTTCTTTCTTTTTTTTTTTATATGAAAGTTAATGTTAAAGGGAAGGAACACAGTGCTCTGAAATTCTTACACCCGACTACAGAGAATTAGTGTTGTGTTAAAAGGAACAATATATATATGGACATGTTAATTAAGATAAATAGGGCAAAATCATTTTTTCCAATCATTTTGAACTTTAATGTGGGTAAAAGGGCTTCTGTTAGTGGCAGGAAGACTACTAGGTGTTCCTAACGTACGTATGGGTGAGATTCAATCAGCATATATGAATAAGAGAAGACCTTTTAAACCTATTATATACTTCATTGCGTTTGCATTCTCACTCTTAAATCAAACCTAAAGAAAAATATTTATAAGATTCACCATTATGTGAATCAAATATCATAGCTTCTGTGGATGACTTTTTCTCATCTGGGATACAAAGATAATACTCTTATTAGTATAGTAACATTATGAAATTGTATAACTTTTTAAGATTTCTTAAAAATGAAAAGTCTATTTTACTTTTTAATTAAATCTACTGCCCAGAAAGATCTTTAAAGGCTCTACAAACTACACTGAATTTTCTTATTGCTGACAGTTCTTGAAACCACGCTTGAATGCTTTCTTTATCCTTTGGTGAACAATTGAAAGATCATATGCTAAAAGACCGTGCTTTCTCCTTTCCTTGCCCTGTAATTAAGGCATTTTAATATATTTCCTCATAGTTGTCACAAGAGCAAACTATTAAAATTCATAGATTGAGACAATTTTGACTCCTATGATTATATAAACACATATGATATGTATTTTTCCTAATCAGGGATTTGAAAAAAATAATGAAACTCCTTCAAATAAAATAATTAATCTCTGGAAGGTTAAATTGAACCAGGGTTTCTTGTGTTGCCTTAATATATGTAAATTACCTACAAAGATAGAAAAATACAATGCATTTGGTTAACTATCCTTTAATACCAATAGGGTAAATGATAAATTCATATTACAAAAAGATTTTTCTCTAAATCAAGGTATATCTTAAGAGTTTGAGACCTTCAGATTTTGTTGTTATCATCGTTTAAAGATAAATATACTGCTGTATGAATGCCTAAAGAAAGCCAAGTAAATACAGACTTTTAAAATCATGGAAAATTGAGATTTTAATTTAAATGTACATATATTTTTTTCTTAACAAAGATACACTTAAAAAGAAACACATTTAGTGTAATATCCTTAAATTGGGAAACTATATTTACAATACAAAAAAATGTTTTGATAAACAATGATTTTTTTTAAAAAGCTTAAAATATGAGTTATAAAAGCTTTAAAATTCATTTGCTATAAATATAGGACTGAAATGACACATTTACAATGTTTTTAAACAACAACAAAAAAGATTCCTAATGTCATTCAGGAAGCTCCATACTTTTAAGAGTACAAAGAAGTACGCTAATAGGTTTCTGTCATATTTTGAATAAATGTGCATAGTTCTAGTTCTAGTGCATAGTGCATAGTTCTGTCCTAGTTCTTTTGTATATTAGAAGATACCAGGTTTGCTACTGGGTTAAAATATTGTGACTGGATTTGGTGTTAGCTAAGTAGATGATTTTTTTTGGATAAACTTTGAAGATTTTTAAAACAACACCTTTAGATTATACCTTATGATTTTAAAATTAAGATTGGCAGGAAGAACATATTAGAAAATATATTATAATTTTATATTAAAAACCAATACTTTTGGACAAGATTGATGTAACAATCTCCCTAACACTTTAGGTTTTCAATTAGGAAAACAATTTTTTTTCCAAAAAAATTTGAATATGTAAAAAGTAGAGCATTCCCTCACTAAATATTCGTCTTACAGATTCTATATCCCCTTCTACATTTTTCTCTCTCAACTTATTTATTTTGCTAACATTATTTTAAAAGAAATCCCAGGTCCCAAGTCACTCCACCTCTATATATTAACATACGTATCATTTTAAAAATAATGGACATTTCTATATATAACCACAATGGCTCTGTCATGCCTAACAAAATTAACAGTAATTTCTTGGAGTTAAGAATTCATACCAATCCATATGCAACTTTTAATGATTGTCTCACACATGTTTGTTTTTCTAATGGAATCAAGGTGCAACAAGGTCAACTGCATTGGGTTATGATGTCTCAAGTTTCTCTTTCCTAGGACAGTTCCTCCACTCCCTGTTTATTTTCACACCTTGGTCTTGTTGAAGAAACTGCTCTGACTTCTTTTAAATCAACCTGGGATGTACCTGTTGAAAAAAGTGCAATACTTGGCTGACAAACTGAATCCTGTCAAAATTTTCAAATTTGTATTTTGGCTATAGGGGCAAAGGAGCAAAACCTGAGCCATTTCTGCCTATTTAATGATCTGAATAATTTCCAAGAAGCCCTAAAACAATTCTATCCTTTATACTAAAGAGTCTAAAACTGTAATCATCATTCATAAAATTTGTGTTTTATAACATTATTTTGATATATTGGCAGTTTGTAAAATAATTTTTATTTAACAGTGTTAAGATATTTATGTATAAACTAAATGACATTAAATAAGCAAATAAATGTTTGGCAATTCCAAGTTTATGAATACTTTTCTTAGAATGTATAGAGAAATAATTGTTTTATAATCAATCTGGGAAAGAAATACAAGCTGGCATGTCTCTTAATGTTTTTTTTTATCCTTTGTTAAAAGTGATCATTGAACCAGACAGGAAAGTTTTCATTAAATAATTTGTGTGAAGCTTAAATATTAAGTTGAGCTACTAGGACAGTAAATCAGTTGATGGCTCTGTCTTTTAAAAACCTCATGTTGTACTTTCTAAGGAGAGTTGTACAGAAAACTTAGGAGATTATAAAATACTGATGAAAATCACAAGTGTTAGAAAAGAGAAAATGAAACTTTAACATATCTCAGTGGTATTCGTGTTAAATAAAATGTAAAAGAACATATATAAGATTGGCTTAGTCTTTCCTTGCAGCAGCGTTAGCTAATAAAACTTCAAAAAGATAAGTGATGTACAGTTTTTGAAAATCCAAAATATAAAGTAGTTTAAATGGAACCATATGAAGTGAAGGATAGTAAAGTGATCGTAGATAAAATTACTGAACTCAAATGAAGTAAATTCAAAATGAAAAGGATGAAGGGCAATTAAGTACCTATTTTGACAATTCGAAGTGGTCAAGTTTTTAAAAGTATGACACAGGCACCTTAACCTATCTATAGATGAGTGATAAATGAGGCATTTTGTGTCATTACATTCCCATAAATCACTTTCTTTAACTGCTGACGGCTTTTATCAGATCTAACCTTTTCAAGCTTCTATTAGAGTGCTAACATTTTCAACTTTGACACATGTGCAGTTTACAAATTCTGCAGCTGATTAACTCTGGACAGAAGCTCACTGGCATCATTGTCTTCAAGTTGGGTGAAAGCCTTAGGGTCTCAAAAACTCAGACACATATATTACAGTACAAAAATCTCAATTAATGTAAGGGGTTGGGCTTTAGAGTTGCTAAGCAATTGTCTTCTGTTGGGAAACAAACATACATGAATAAGACTTCATTTTCCATGAAACAGGTGACCGAGGAAATATTAAAAAATAAAATAAAGAAATGGAAAGAAAGAAAATCCATGGATCCTAAGGGTTAACTTCTAAACAAGCCCCCCCCCCTTTTTTTGGCTTTAAAACTAAGTTTTTGGCAATGAAGAAATATTTTTCAAAAAATAATTCCTAAACTTCCGTTTTGATGCAATTAAAACAAAGAAAACCCAAGATAAATATATTCATGAGGTGAGGAATATGACTCCAAATAAAAAATAATTGAAATGGAGCTGTCGTAATGAAGAAACTATTTTAAAGTGAATTTTATGGAGAGATATTGAATTGAACTATAATATATAGCTTAACTCTCCTGTAAATTCCAACACTCTAAGTTATAGGTTGTTTTGGATAATGCAACTAATCAATCAATTCAATTGAAAAAGAAAAAATAAGAACTTCTCTAATTCCTTTCACTTTTAAAACAGTTGTGTTGAAATTATAAAAGCAAAGCATGTAAAAGGTAATGCAATTTCTATTGAAATTACTAATTGTTAAAATAACAAATCTTCATAGAATGTCTTTTATACATAAATTAGTATGAACTACTTACTACCAACATGAAATATTCTAAACGTTTATCACAAAATGAAACTTTGAAAATACTGAGACTTCACAATATTTTTAAGTTTAATGATCCTGATTTCTTAGTAGGAGCGTCAAACACAACAGGTGAACTTGACAGTTCTGAGGGTTTTGATGATTAACACAAAACTGTGCAGGTAGGTATCATGTGTATGTCAATGTATTTACATAAAATGCACATATATGAATACATACGAGTAGATGTGAGCTTGTGAAGACAAAGATATCAAAGAAACTTATTTAGAAAATATAATTGACACAGACATGGAGATAAAGCTAAAGTTTAAAAAAAAAAATAGTGTCTTTGGCAATAATAGCCAGACAGAATAAATCTTGATACTGGCTGTTTGACCAAGAGAAGCCTGATACTTCAAATAGTATTAGTTTTGATAAGAACTACTGGCTATAGAACCTAAATAATAAAACTTAAAAAGATGGACTAATGGTACTAAAGTAAAAATGTTTACAAGAGAACCTCCTGTGGCAGATTGCCTCTTGTTGATAAATGACAAATTGTAGAAAAATAGTGGGGGAAGGACAACTTTTTCTAGCATCACGACCCACATAGTTTCATAATGTCACCATCTCAGGCCTATCCATGACAAATTAAAAACTTCTTTATTTCACTAATAATGTTACTCATCACAGGAGTTGGGCAGTTACACTTTGACAATTCAGATGTAAATCCTGGGTTGCCTATGAGTATTCATGACAAAAGCATATTTATCATTTAAAACAAAAGGACAGGACTTCTTGGTGCTCATATCAAAGACCAGTGATGGATGAGGCCATGCTAATCAAAAGACAGACTAGAAAGAACACAGATGTTTGCTGCTTGGATTAAGAAAGGACTGTTCCCTCCCCTCAAACTTCCCCAATATAGTCATTTCAAATTGTTTTAAATGTGTAATTTTAAATAGAAATCTAAAAGTTTAAGATTCCCGACTATAGCTCTAACAATATAATATATATGAGTTTTTTTTTTCCGACTTCAAATTCTAGAAGCAAAATTCTTGAAACCAAGAAAAGATCAAACTACCACAGAGTAATAATTCCTCATATATAACCCATAGAAGAATTTCCACAATTGGTTACTATTCTTCTCAATGACTAGTTTTCAATTCAGAAAATGAAGAGAAAGAAAGCCTATCACTTCAAACTTTTTGAAATAGCACAACTATGAGCTGAAAGCAATGTTGGAACTACAAGGAAAGCAAGGTTGAAGACATTTTTACCATATTTGTTTCTGACCATTATGTCTTTCATTTTCATTCCACATGTTTTTCAAGGTGAAAGGCATTTAAACGTAGTTCTTACCCATCATTTAAGGCTTATTTAAAACCTTAAACACAATTAATTCTGGTGATTTTAGCATTCATCACTGTTGTGGATGAGAAAGTCTAAAAATAAGTGTGGCATTAAAAAAAACAAAAGATATTTACAGCTGGAGCTATTGATAGCACTTCCTCCTATCCCACTGATAAAGAGGTATCATCAGGACTGGTTAATAGAAATCCAATTTACAAGACCCTGCTCATTTGGGTGCCTTTCAAGATGCACAGGATTGGTAACTCTTCAGACCTGCAAACAAATGCCTGTTCTTCCAGGGCAGAACTATTTTAACTGGGAAGTCATCATTGCAAGGTCACCTTGAAGAAGTGTGGATGATGGGGGTGGGGGGGTGGGGGGGTGGGGAAAGCCTACTAGGTAACTCACCTGTTTCCTGCCAATTTTCCTTGCTGCTTTTCAATGACAGTGAAGCACATTTGTTCATAAGCTTTCTTAATAGTCAGAGAGGTATATGGCAAAAACAAAACAAAATATAATATAAAACCATATGGGAGGAAGGAAGTACTTACGCATCAAGAGAATACTTGGATTGTTTTGTGTCACCAGGTGAAATGCTAGGCTGGTAGCTGATATGCAGATTTCCCCCTTTGGTAGGATCACCTTCCTCTCAGAATGATGGGTACATCAAAATCACATGATCTCTCGTTGTATCCACATCTTTCGTACTTCTTGTATGGAAAATCTGGGCCACATTAAATGCGCCATGGACGTCAGACCAGCAAGAGCATTCCATTTTATACCACTGAGTCGCAGTTATATGTTTACTGGGGTTTACTTTTCAGCAGCTATAGTAACTATTTACCCTGTTTTCCCCGAAAATAAGACCTAGCTGGACAATCAGCTCTAATGTGTCTTTTGGAGCAAAAATTAATATAAAAAGATAATATAATTAATATCTTATCTTATCTTATACCCAGTCTTATGTTATAGAAAAATAAGACCGGGTCTTATGTTAATTTTTGCTCCAAAAGATGCATTACAACTGATTGTCCAGCTAGGTCTTATTTTCGGGGAAACACGGCAGTACATGTCCTACTAACAATGGGCATGTCCTCCTTTGTAAATATATACCTGCTTCTCACAGAGGGAATTAAAAGCAGAATATTTCAGAGGGCTTAACACTCAATATATTAAGAAGTATTTATAGAATAACAAAAACCTTTCACCTTTTGGCCCTTTTATGAAAAATTTACTGGATGCCTAATATATTTAATATTCAGTAGCATGTGAGAATAATTTTTATGCAACTCTGATAGTTAGAAAGATAGATAACTCAATTATTAGATCATCTATCAAAATATTCAGATGTATAAGAGGCTACTAAAAAGATTGATGACTGAGAAAGTCCACTGATTCTCTAGCCATCACATTCATGCATCTGGCCAGACAACATTTTTCGCTGCCTTCACAAGCAAGCTTCATTACCCATCACTCCACTGAAAAGAGTTTATTATGAGGCTGCCATCTTGGCAAGACTATTATTTAGATGATAAATGCTGAGGGGGAAAAAAGTGTGTCTATTTTTTTTTTTTTTAAGAAAAAATATGAGCTTTTCTGACAGATAAAACAAACAGCATCTACATTTCTAATTAACTTAAATTTGGCAGATACAAATATAGGTCAGTTAAACCTAGGATGTTATCTTCTGTCTGAATTTTACCCTTAATTTGTAAAATGTAAATTAACTAATTAGAAGAAAAACAGCGTGATAAGTGACAAAATGCTTCAGCTGGGTCTTTGCTTCCTGACATTTATGATCAACTATAATAAATTATTGCCTTTTCAAGTAATTGATAGAATATATATTTTCTCACCACAATAAAATACATTTTACTAAGAATTTATAAGAGAAGGCCAGGAACTTAAAACAACATAACTTTGTGGTATACTTTCTGAGGAAAAGAGGTATATAAAATGCCATAATCCTAGAAACAATTGGGTTAATTTATGCCTGTGTACTTAGGGGTGAATTTAGAGAAAAGAAGTGTGTAGACATTAACTCACTAGTAAATCCAGTAAAAACAGGGGTAGGCCTTAACCCTTTCTCTGTCACTTCAAATGGATTTGCTATGTACTCAATGAGCAATTACATTGAGACCTAGATAACGTGTGTGTGGGCATTCTGTAAAGGGGTTACAACGTTACATGGAGAATGGTTAGAAAAGAAAAGACTTTAACCACTTGAGTTTCAGCAGGAAAACCTGTCATCGTTAAGTAAAATTAATCCATGTAATGGTTAAGTGAAAAGAGGTTTTCAACTGTTCCTATGTAGACACAGACTCTACAATGAGAAGTAACATCTGTAATGTCAGATATAGGTGTCAACTACAAATTACATAAATCCTGAAAAGTGTGGCCTGTGGGGGTGGCCATGCTTTGCCACAGTGCAGTGTGTGTGACCAGGCCCTGGGCAGGCAGAGAAGTATCAGACCTGTCAGTTCTCATAGCACACAAACTTAGAGGTCTAATCTAAATGAGGGATACCAGGAAATTGGAGCTGAAGCCTTGTGCTAACCTAGAGTGGAGCTGAAAGTGCTTTGTCTGTACTGAGGATTGGTTTCCAGTGACAAGACGTTTGAAAGGGTGGAGAAAATAGAAATAGAAACAATTCAAACAAAGACGTATGATGTCGAGAATTCTACTGGAAAGTTCAGAGATTATGCAAAAACAGGTGAAGAGTTACACACTTAAGTACCTCCAAATTTTAGTCCTAATTTCAGATATGCCACTAAAATACTTATCGTGGACAAAAATATCTCAATTTAGCAGACAGTTATTACATTTGGAAATAATGTGACTGAAATACTTGAATACTCCTTTTTCCAATATTATAACAAATACAAAAAACTTTCTACATTTTGCAAAGTGTAATCTAAATTGTTGGAGAATAGTATTACCCTTATTTTATATTTACTAGTTAAGGAAACAGCAAGAAAATCTTTCTGCATAGATGATCCTGATTAAAAAGTGTTTAGCTTATTAATTTTATATTTTAGAAATTCATTAATGGTACACATTTCTCTGTCTGTTCCCACATCACCATGATATTGCATTAAGAAATAACATGGGTACTAGTCAAAATGCTACTTCACAGTATATAAATCTAACACAGTATATATTTATACATGACAGAAAATTCTCTTGACAGCTCTCTGGTCTCCACCTAACTCTTCAACCTCTTAACGTATGATATGCCGCTGAGGCAACTACTACTTCAAAAGCTATTTAAAATTTACATTTATGTACATTGATATTGCACTTTAGAGGTAATCCTCAAATATGTGAACGCCGAAAAATTGGTTTCGATTACAAAGATGAAGACTGTAAAACAGCATAGAAACCTCCTTATTTGTTTAGTTTTTCTCTTTCAAGCATTAACAATCACCGTTCACATTTATCACTTTGAAAAACGAATTTAATTTCTTTTAATTAAAAGCCTTAATAGTTCCAAGTAAGGTTGGGTTTCAGCTTGATGGTAACCAGAGAAAAGTGGCTAAAGGAACTTACAAAGCAATCATTCATGTTCATTTAAAATTTTAAGTAGTTCTGTACTGAAGGCAGCATTTCATGTTTGAGTGTATTTCTCCGTGAAGGAGAAAGGCAGAAAGCAATGCAGTGAGTGTCAGGTAACCTGACCAAACCTGAGTCCCTCAGTATGGCAGGAAGGTCAGATCCTCTCAGCATTGTACTGGTGTGTCAAAATATGTCAACAAACCATCACACCACAGGAAGAAGAATGACCTTTTATTTCTTTATGTGCGGGCTGCCGATGGAGCTTTGGACGTGGGGGTATGCATGAATGGTTTTCCTAGCTACTTGACAAATGCAACTCCCAAGGTTTCTTTCAAGTGCGACTGTTAAAAGCCCTGGGTTCTCACATTTTGGTACAACTTTCTAAACCCATGTAACTCATGACAGAAAGTGATCTTAGGTTAACTATCACTACTCCAACTAATCAGATTCAATACAGGTAGACCAAAACTACTTTACAATCGTTTACATGTGAGAGATGAAGTTTGGGATGAGTGAATTTAGAAATAATTTCATTCACTGTAAGAGCAATACTTATTGTTAATCAATTCTCTAAACTTCAGTATGGATGCCATTATATCACAGTTATCTTTTCTCTCTCCCTGTTCATAAAAATAGGCACTTTTCTATTCCCCACCTCTGTGAAAATTTATTTCACCTATTTTTACTGTGAATGAGCCCTAAATCAATCTATCTCTGATCCATCACTTGGACTCCTACCGCACAATCCAGTTGCCTTTGGACATCTTGAAATATTGCAACTGAAGTTATCACTTACCTAGACTATTTTCCCCTCTCAGTTACTTAATAGTATCTTTGTTGTCCCCATCACCAACATCAAAACCTCAAAGTTATCTCTGTTCCACATCCCCCAATACAACAACACTTAGTTGCTCGCCAAATTCTATAAATCCTGTCTTTATTATCTCTGTATGTCTATACAGTCTCCTTCTATTTCCACTACCACCACTGTAATTTATGGGAATTAATGGATTATTTCACAATGGATGACTGTAAGAACAGTTGTGTTCCTATCGCCAGCTTCTTGTTTCTGTGTACTCGAGGCATTGCTACCAGAATATCCACACTAAAGTTCGGTCCTGGATCATGCCATACTTCAACTTAAAAACTTCTCCTGACTTTCCAGCTCTGTCACTGTTACCTGGGCACTTAACCTTTCCATGGCTCAACTTTCTCATATGAAATGAGGATAAAATACTAGCATCTACCTCATAGGACTGTTATGTGGTTTAAAGAGATAATACAGAGGGTGCCCAAAAAAATGTATACACATGTTAAGAAACGAAAAGACTATTAAAATTGTAATAATATATACCGATAACAAAAGATGAGTACAAGTCACGTTTGACTTCTGCAATTAAAAGAGGTGCTCAAAGTGGTTACCATCAGTGTCCAGACACTTCTGATTACCACGAACTATTGCTTGAGAAATGTTGATCAAAGTGTCCATTTGTATACATTTTTTTGGCGCCCCCAATACAGGTAAGTGCTTAAACCAGTGCCTTGAACATTGTTGGTGTTCAGTGTCAGTTATTTTTGTGATCTATGTCTAATTAAGATACAAGCTTTGTTTCTTTATTAGATTGGATTAAATTCTTCGCAGGCAAATTAGGGTTTGCTCATCTCTATATGCTCTGAAATGCATAGTATACTGCCTCTACCTAGAAGGAACTCAATATATCTACTGAATTCAGTCATATATCTATGTAACTACTGATGGACCACTTTGCTAGAACCTGTGGAATTAGGAATATGTCATAGTAAAAATATTCATTGCACATTAAAACAATGAAAGGCAATTGTAGTTGAAAAAATATTTTGGTCTAGTGTTGAGTTTAATATGGTTTTGCACACCTGGCCTACGCACACAACCAGAGTTACTTTTCCTTACTTTCATAATTGGTATAGGGTTGTGAAAGTATTACAGCTGACATTATCACGGACAACTGTGATAGCCTCAAATTTACATAAGTTGACAAGCATTACTAAACAAAGGAATTTTGTATGATGTTTGAATTTATGATCACTTGGAATGAGCTATCAGGGAAGCTATAGGACTAGATTTTAAATGAGGAGGTGGTGATGGTTAGCAAAGCTGCCAGCTACAAAAGGGAAGGGAATGGCAAAAATGAATATATAAAGAGAAGCAGGAAAAGATAGACAAGATTCCTTGCTGGTACAACCTATGTGAGAAAATAAGGGTGACCAAAACACAGGAAACATCTCAATGTTAGTGATTAAGGTAGGAAAGGGAGTAAACCAAGAGAATGGAATTCACTCACATCATAAGAGTAAACTAAAACTATGAAGGAGAGAGCAAGAAAGCACGAGAATGTAAGTTGTTTGTGTTAATGGATAAATAGAATTCATAGTTTAGTTTTTACGTGAATATGATTTTGAGAGTCAATTAGAAAGAGAAGTAAAGGACGTTTACCATTGCTATTGTAACAAATCTATATTGCATATAGATTTGTTTTATGAGAAGAGAAGGAGACATGCAAATTGTATTTGTGGCTCATTTTCTATACTCTACATGTATGAGAAGAAAACGAGCAAGGGCAAACTAGAGCAATGCAGCCTCATCAACTATTAAGTCTCCCATCCAAGGAGACTCTTGAATGATATCTAAGAGCAGAAGATTATAATAATAATAAAAAAACCCCATGAAAAACACATCTCTTATATGTAGAGGGAGAGAAAAGGCGTAACTGCTGTGAACAGGGCTATATCGCACCACCGACAGCCAGCTTATCTTAGTCCAAGAGGCAGCAGAAGCCCATAGTGAGTGCTTTCAAAAGATGACCAAAGAAAGCTGCTTTCTAACAACCATAGGCTTATTATCTAGTCTTTGGCCTTAACCATACCAAAAACCTTCCCTTTTCATGGGCAGAAAGCAATGAGTGAAAATCCTATTCCAATTCTCAGGAATCTGAGAGCAAGAGAGGTAGAATATATGTATGCCTGTTTGAGAGATAAATATCAAAAAATAAACCTTACGGTTTATACAGTACTCTCTCACAGATTATTCTATTCATAGTTGATGCTTAAGGAAATTTATTTATGATGACAGTGAAGTCTATAATTACATAGCATAAATAAGATAGATACAAGGTTAATGTTGAACAAGACAAACTGGTTTATAAGGTGTTAAGTTATGTGATAAAAACTAATTAAGAGACATCTACTTGGAGCCAAGATGACAGGAAAAGGACTGGTTTATCCTCCTGCTGGAAATAACTTAAAAAGCAAACTGAATAGATAACAATGGACATCAAGCAGTGAGGGGCAACGATGTCTGAGAGATGGGAAACAAAAGACGTGAGTGCTTTGACTTCCCAAGCTTGTTGTGGGGAGCGGGTTTTCAGGCTGCAAGGAGGGGAGGAGAAACCTAGATGAAGCCCAGTGTTCTCTTTGTGAGTTGACGAGATACAGCTGGGAGAATGGGAAAACCAGGCAGTTAGATTTTGCCATAAAACAAATCTTAAGAACTTCAAATGAATTCAAGTTTGTTTCTGACCTCAGTGGAATTAAATTAGAAACCAGTAACAGAAAGATGTGCGAAAATTTTCCAGATATCTAGGAACAAAACAGCATAATGCTAAACAGCCTGTGTCAAAGAAAAAAAAAATGAAAAGAAAAATTAGAAAATATTTGGAATAAAAAAAGTTGAAAACACAAAATATAAAATTTTGTAGAATACAGCTATAGCAACACTTTGAGGCAAATATACAGCACTAAACTGCCTATATTGGAAAAAAATGATTTCAAATCAATAACCTCAGTCTTCCACCTTAGGAAACTATAAAAAGAAGAGCAAAATCAAACTGAAACAAAATAAAAGAAATAATACAAATCAGAGTAGAAATCAATGAAAGGGAAAAAATAAAATCAATAGAAAAAAATCAATAAAACTAGATATTCGTTCTTTCAGAAGACCCATAAAATTGATAAACCTCTAGGCAGACTGATCTGGAAAAGTAGATAAAATTATCGATATCAGGGATGAGAATGGTGATATCACTACAGATTCTACAGATATTTAAAAGCATAAAGGAATATTTTGAACAAGTTTTTGAAAATACATTACACAACTTAAATGAAATGAACAAACTTTTTGAAAGACAAAGTACCAAAGTTCACTCAAGAAAATCAAATAGATAACTTGAATCCTTACATGTTTTAAAGAAACTGATACTGTATTAAAAAAATCTTCCAACAAGAAAATAGGCCTAGATGGTTTGACTGGAGAATTCTATCTTATATTTAAGGAAGAAATAATAATATTACAAAAACTTTTTAAGAAAATTGAACAGGAAGGGTTACTTCCCAACTCATACTATGAGGCCAGCATTACTCTAATGCCAAAACCAGACAAAGACTTAAGAAGGAAAAAATAAGTCACAGACCAATATCACTCATGAACACAGATGCAAAAATTCTTTAAAAATTTTAGCAAATAAGATACAACAATATATAAAAAAGGATATTGCTTCATGACCAGTGGGGTTTATCCCAGGGATGCAAGGTTGGTATGACATTCAAGAATCAGTCACTGTAACTCAACATAGTAACCAATTAATAAAAAAACCCAAAAACAACCTATATGATCATTTTAGTAGATGCATAAAAAGCATCTGACAAAACACAGCATCTATTTTTAATAAGAAATCTAAGCAAACTATGAATAGAAGGCAGTTTCCCCAATCTGATAAAGGGGAGCTACAAAAAACCTATAGCTAATATTATTCTTAATGGTGAAAAGATTGAATGCCTTTCCCCCTTTGTACAGGAGATTCTTGCCAGTGAAGTTAGCTAAAAACAAAACAAAACAAAACAAAACAAAACAAAAAAAACAAAGTGCCCAAATGAAAAAAGCAAAACTGTCTTTATTCACAAATGACACATTTGTCTATACAGAAAATTCTATGCTGTCTACGAAAAAGGTAAAGTATTAATAAATGAGTTTTGTACAGTTGCAAGATACAAGATCAATACACAAAACAATTGTATTTATTCATAGTAACATGAACAACTGGAAATAGAAACAAAAAGTACCTCTTCCAATAGAATCAAGAAATATAAAATTTAGAGGGATTGATCTGACAAAAAAAATTTCAGAGATGTGTACACTGAAAACTATAGGGCATTGAGAAAAATATTAAAAGACATAAATGAAGAGATGGATTAGTAGACTCAATATAAATTAAGATATCAGTTCCTTCCAACTTGATCACAATCAGAATCTCAGAATTTTTTTTAGAAATTTATAAGCTGATTCTAAAATTCATATGGCAATGCAAAGGACCTAGAATAGACAAAAATAACAGTGAAAAAGAAAAACAAAGTTGAAGGACTTATACTATTTGTTTTCAAAATTATAATTTTACACTGATCAAGACAATGTAGAATTGATGTAAAGATGGACAAACTGATGGATAGAATAAAATAGAGAATTCAGAAAAAGTCCCACACATATATGATCAAATGATTTTTGATGAACGTTCAAAAGCTATTTAGTCCAAAAAATTGTTCTGGCATAACTGGATGTCCATATGCAAGAAAATGAACTTCAATCCATAAATTACACCATGTATAAAAATCAACTGAAAATGGATGTTAGACCTAAATGTAAATTTATAAATATTTAGAAAAAACAAGGGGAACATCTTTGTGATTTCTTTAGCACTTTAAATCTTTAAGATTTCTTAGATATGACAGAAAAAGCATAATTCATAAAAGAAAAAGTTGGTAAAATAAACTTTATTAAAGTTAAAAACTTCTGAGCTTGAAATCCACTGTTAAGAAAATGAAAAGACAAGCCACAATCTAGGCGACAGTATTTCTGACCACATACTTGTATCTGATAAACAACTTACATGAAGAATATTTTTTAAAACTACCAAAACTCAGTAAGAAAATGCTTAAAAAAATGAGCCTAAGATTTGAACAGCCCTGCTGCAAAGAGAAAAATTGTTAGAAATAAGCATATGAAAACATTCTTAATATCATTTGTCATCACAGAAATACAAATTAAAATCATAGTGAGATACTGCTACACAATTATTCGGAAGTCTGAAGTTAAAAAGACTGACCGTACCAAGAGATGGGGAGGACGGGGGAACTCACATGAACAGCTGATGGGAATGTAAAAGGGCATAACCACTTTGAAAAAGTTTAATTATTTCATAAAAAGGTCCACATACTCTTACTATATGTCCAGGCCATTTCATTCCTAGTTGTTTGCCAAGAGAAATGAAACCATACAAAGATTTTTTACACGACTATTCACAGGAGCTTCATAACTAATAGCCAGAACTAGAAACAACATACAAGGCCATCCACAGGTGAACAGATAAACAAATAAGTTTATCTGAAAAAAAGTCAACTGAATACTTCTCAGCAATACTCAAAATGAACTACTGATATTGTCAATAGCATGGATAAATACTGAAATAATAAGGCTGAGTAAAAAAGCCAAACAAAAGAGTACATGCTGTATGATTCCATTTACAGAAAATGCTAGAAAATGTACAGTAATCTATCATGACAGAAAGCTGATCAGTGGTTGCCTAGGTGCACAGCGAACGGAAGGAGCTAAGAGGACGGATTATCAAGGAGTACAAGGAACTTTGGGGAGTGATAAGTATGTTCACTGTCTTTGTCATGGTGATAGTTTTTTAAGTTTATATACACATGTCAAAATTTGTCAAATTGTACAGTTTAAATCTGAGCAGATCATTGCATGTCAATTATATCTCATTATAGGTGTTTTTAAAAACGTTATTTATTAAAAGATTTACTTTTCTGCATGCTTACTTTTTTGGGACCACAGCCAAAAAAAAACCCGTCTCTTATTCTGTGGAGTTCAAATCCAACAATTTAGGAGTTATTATATTCTGGATGCATGGGTCTACATGACAGGCTTTTATATTAATCCTACAGATAGGTATTTGAATATAGAATAAGGGCACTTGAGAGAGCAACAGAGAACATCTGGCTCATTATCTCCAACCAGACCTACTGTGGTGGAGAACTTTTTGACTTCAGCTTAGCAAACCCATGAACTGCCCAAGTAGCCTCTTATAACAGATTTATCACGGTGACGGACATGAAGCTACATGGCGGAGCAGAAAGCACAGAGTTCAGAGGGAGACCTGGGTTCAGTTTCTGTTGTCGCAATTTACTGCCTCAGTTCTCACTATGGACCCCTCAAAGGTGGAGGCTGGGTCCCTATTAACCAACACAGTGCCTGTGGAATGTTTGCTCATCTGAACCAGTATTCCTTAACAACACTGTTATTTTTCTCATCAGGACTCTGTTTAGAAGCAGATGGTCTAGGTAAAGAAGCTGACTTCAATATTGGATGCAGATTAGCATTACCATTTACAGTCTGTAAAACAAAAGAAAAACTCCCAAGGTCCAGGCTCCACCACACACCAATTAAATCAGTTCTACCGGGATAAAGCCCACGTCAATATTTTTAAAATGCTCCCCATGTGATTTAGTATTTCTGAAGTTTGAAAATCACTGCCCTAGACACCAAGGCATTTGAGCATCAATTTCAATCTGATCTCCATTATTAGCCTCAGAAACGGACTCTGTATTCTTGGGCTCCTGTCTCTATCTGTGCTCCTGACTCACTTCTTAACAGCAGAATCTCTTTTATTCTTCCCTCACTCTCTCTGTGTGATGGTCGTATTTCTACTTTTAGGATGGCCACCCAAGCATTTGCTTGTTGGTCTGGTTTGGGGTAACATTTCTAAACTATATATGACTCACATGAACTCCATCACAATGCGCCAACAGGAAGAGTTATCCTTTCAATAATTATTTAGCCTCCTGGATTTGGTAAACAGGTCAATATGCCCCCACACCCCAAATATTGTATATGCTTGAAGACAGTAATCAAATATCTTTCTGAGAAATTGTAAATTCATTGCTATTTCCTTGTAGGTCTATTTTCTTTCCCTTTAATCCTTTGATTAACTCATTCCAGTTTTCCAAAAACCATCTTTATTGTAAATATTATTTAAAAGGTCTAAGACAATATTTCTATTCTTTATTCACTTTTATATTTTAAATCAACATTGAAAAAAATGAACAATGCAGAAAATATGAATTCCCTGGTATGGAAAGTTCTTGCCATTCACATTCCAAATGCAGGAAGAAAAGGTACTTAACCATTATGAGAAATCATTCTTATAAAAGTACTATATACACAGAAAATCCTTCATGCTTTCAAATAGTTTGAGGTTACCCCAGCTAATAGCAGTGTCACGTATTTGTCTGGAATAATGGGACAGCAATATGTTACCATCATATCCACTGTAAGAGATGGAAAAGCAAATTATTATATTTTACCTTTAGAGAAGTCCTCTCCAGTGCATTTGCTAATTATTAGTCAATCTGTCTCCTGGTGCTGATGACTACTTCTTAGTACACGGCAGCAGTGTTTTCTGAGGCTGCTGTAATTGAAGGTTTGCAAGCGCTTCTATTGCTGAGGCACATACTCCGACTTAAGACAGATGTGATCAGCCTTGTTTTTAAGAAGACTGAAATAACTGGAAATCTGTGATTTGGCTAATTGCAGGTTTCCTGGAAGTATCTTAATACAGGAAAAATGTTGGACATCCTCTGAAAAATACCTTCCTTCACTCTGCTTGGCACCCCCATTCTAAATGCCTCACCTCTCAAGTTAACACAGACCAGAGAATGCAATCGCTAAACCATTGAGTAAATAACCAATCTTAAAAAAAATACTTAGAGGAAGAACTAAAGTCATATCAATTCTTGTGACAGAAGGTATTAGCTGAGCATTGCCTCTAGGACAGCAGACTCTGGAGCCAAAGGTGCAAAAATCCAACAAAGAACTCAGTCTTAATCTTTTCAGTGATACATAAATGTGATCGAAACCGTATTTCCTCTGCGGTTCATCTTTCCTCCTATCCAAACACCAGTATAAGAAACGCCTTTGGAAGATATATGTAGTTGCTTCATTTGATACTGTCCTTTAGACCCAGGCAAGACGGATCCATGGCCTGGACCCAAACTTTAGAGGATTCTGCTCCGTCTCCTGCTGGGGTGAGGAATCTGTGGGGCCAAAGAAACATGCCCACCTGATGTCTGTCCCCCAGTCCCTTTCTAGGCCAAACTTCATGTACCAGGACCCTCAGAACTTCCTAATCAAATAGCACTGAAACCACTGCCAGAGCCTACACAGTCCTCTATTTCAGGGTCATTTGTCTGATAAGAGGGCAGCTCACCAGAGTGTGCACATCTGGCCCGAGAGATGGCCAAGGGCAATGGTTTGAAGAATGTATGTGGAGCTGGGAGGTGCAGGTTGGGGTGTGCTTGACAACTTTCCAGGTGTAGGATGGAGCAAAGGGGGGGAAGAGAAGGGAGGTGGGCAATGTGGCAAGGCTACCTATCCCTACCCCGCCACATGCAGCCCGGGTTGCCAAAGAATCTGGTAATTCTTAACGAACGTCTGAATTTCCAGATCTTCATGAAGAATAAAATATATTTTATTTAATATTTGTTAACTTGATATACAACCTTAAGCATTTAGGCACATAGTATACACGTGCCATTTGTACTCTTGCCCCAGACCCCTGAAGTGCTAGGGTGAGCCCAGTTTCATGCATATCCTAAAGAAACTACAGAATAGCTTCTCAGGATTTTCAAGGCATTCCATGCCAAATCTCAAATGAGAAACTTGGTTGAAGTTTTGCAAAAGGAAATAATCAATATAAGATTATAAGTATTTATCTAAGACACTTAAACACACTTATGTACATTTCATGAAATAAACGTGCAAAATTCTATACATCTGAAAACTACGTAAAAGATTTTTAGAAAAATAAGGCATTTTCATCCAAATTGGAAAGAAATAAAACTGTCACTATTTGAAGATGACATGACACCATTATATATAGAAAACCTTAAAGGCTCCACCAAAAAAACTGTTAGAATAAATGAAGTCAGTAAAGTTGCAGGATACAAACTCAATATACAAAAATCTGTTGCATTTCTATACACTAATAATAAATTATCAGAACGAAAAATTAGAGAAACCAACAACATATACAACTACATCAAAAATAATAAAATACCTAGAAATAAGTTTAACCAAGGAGGTGAAAGACCTGTATACTGAAAACTATAAGACACTGATGAAAGAAATTGAAGAAGATACAAATAAATGACAAGATATTCCACGCTCATAGGTTAGAAGCATTAATATTGTTAAAATGTCCATATTACCCAAAGCAATCTCCAGATTCAATGCAATCCTTATCAAAATTCTGCTGGCATTTTTCATAAAAATAGAACAAACAATCTTTAAATTTGTATGGAACCACAAAAGACCCCACATAGTCAAAGCAATCTTAAGAAAGAACAAAGCTGGCAGCATCATACTCCCTGACTTCAAACACTGCAACAAAGCTATAGTAATCAAAATAGTATGGCATTGGCATAAAAACAGACATGCAGATCAATGGAAGAGAATAGAGCCCAGAAATAAACCCATGCATATATGGTCAATTAATTTATGACAAAGGAGACAAGAATATACAGTGGGGAAAGGACAGTCTCTTCAATAAATGGTGTGGGAAAAATGAACAGCCATATGCAAAAAAAAAAAAAAGTGAAACTGGACCTCTATCTTGTATCATACACAAAAATTAACTCAAAATGGATTAAAGACTTCAATGTAAGACCTGAAACCATAAAACTATTACAAGAAAATATAGGCATTATATTGACATTGGTCTTGGCAATGATTTTTTTGATCTTACAGAAAAAAACAAAGGCAACAAAAGCAAAAATAAAAGAGTGGGACTACATCAAACTGAAAAGCTTTTGCACAGCAAAGGAAACTATTAACAAAATGAAAAGGCAATATACTGAATGGCAGAAAGTATTTGCAAATCATATATCTGATAAGGGACTAGTATCCAAAATATATAAAGAACTCAAACAACTCAACAGCAACCAAACATACAATCAGACTGAAAAATGGACAGATGACATTTTTCCAAAAAAGACATACTGATGGCCAAGAAATAGTAAGTGTTGACGAGGATGTAGAGAAAAGGCAACCCTTGTGTACTGTTGGTGAGAATGTAAATTAGTGCAAATACTATGGAAAACAGTATGGAGGTTCCTAAAAAAATTAAAAACAGAACTACCATACGATCCAGAAATTCCACTTCTGGGTATTTAACCAAAGAAATTAAAACACTAATTCAAAAAGATTTATGTACCCCCATGTGCAACATTATTTACAATAGCCAAGAGATGGAAACAAACTAAGTGTCCATTTATGGATAAATATTAAAAAAATGTGATATATATATATGTATATATATATATATATATATATATACACATATATATATGGTATATCTACACACGCACACACACACACACACACACAAAATGGAATATTATTCAGCCATATAAAAACCTTGCCATTTTTCACAATATGAATGAAATTTGAGGGCATAATGCTAAGTGAAATTAAGTCAGAGAAAAACAAATATCATATGATCTAACTTAAATTGTGGATTCTAAAAATATTTAAAAAAATCATAGATACAAGTACAGAAAACAAATTGGTGGTTGCTAGAGGCAGGGGTTAAGGGGTTAGGGGTGAGTAAAATGGGTGAAGAACATCAAAAAGTACAAACTTCCAGTTATAAAATAAATATATCATGGAAATATAATGTACAGTATGGTGACTATAGCTAAAAATACTGTATTGCGCATTTGAAAGTTGCTAAATGATTAAATCTGAAAAGTTCTCATCATAAGAAAAAAGTCTGTAATTATATATGGTGATGGACGTTAACTAACCTTATTGTGGAGATCATTTAAAAATATACACAAATATCAAATCATCATGTTGTATATCTAAAATTAATATGATGTTACATGTCAATTATACCTCAATTAAAAAAGAAAGAAAAAAATGAGACATTTTTTCTCACTGTCTTCAGAGCGGCATCCTCAGGAAAAAGTTCTGGCCCCAGTGTGGTTTAGCGTCACAATGTCTGACATAATCATTAATGGCTGATTCAAAATGTTGTTGCCTGTCATGTATCAGAAAATTAATTAATTAATTAATTCATTCATTCATTCATGATGTGCCAGGTATTCCACCAGCTTCTGGGTATTTGATGATGGATAAAACATATAGATAAGATCGAACTCAATATTAACTGAAGGAGGGTGACAAGTAAATAAGCAATCACAATATTTGATAAGTGCCATGAAATTATTAGCAGAACACAAGGAGGGGCATCAAACCCAATCTTGGAATTACAGGAAGGTTTCCCGAAGAGATGACATCCAAGCTGAGGGCTGAGGTTAGCCACGTAGGAGTTGATCTGGCAAAGCGGGCAATTAAAAATGCCTCCTTAGAATTTCATCAGACAGTGACATACAGGAAAAACAAACGAAGGGGCACTAATGTTTGCTGACTGCCAGGCACTGTGAAAGTGCTTTGCGCGTATTAAATAACCGATCTTCGCAACAATATGGTGAAGAAGGTATTCCTAACCCCATTTTCTTGAGAAGAAAACAAAAGCCCAGGGAAGTTAAGCCAAGTTGCTCTCAGTCATGGGATGAGAAAGTGGCAAGGCCTAGATTCAAACCAAGGAGCAGGACAGACTCCTTCCATCTCTTCAAGGATCACTAAACTGGAAAATTGTGTTCAAAGAAAACTTTGCCTTCTTTCTAGTCACTAAGCTTAAATCTTCTCTGAGAGAAGCTGAGAGGTATGTCTACAATGTGCACTTTGATTTTCAATATATGCCCGGGTGCCCGACTGTGCCGAATGGCCCATGGCAGGGCTGAACTTGCACTTGAGATGTCCATGTTCTTGATCAGTAGTTGTTGGCCACTGTCCATGTGCTGCACGTGGCTCTTTGCTATTTCAGGTCATTCAATTTTTCATTCAAACTGACCCACTTTATCTCCACTCACTAAAGTGAGCAGAGATGTCTGCTCCTGCTTGTTTGAAAGGCCACAGGTTAGAACCCATGCATGGAATTTGGCCTCAGATTGTAGAATTAGCTTCTGTCTTTACCTGTCACCATCTCACTACGAAAATAAGCTTAGTAATGCAGGTCAAATCATTAAAGAACTCACTTTTTTGACTAGAGAAGTAGAATGAGGTTTTTGTTTTGTATGTGTGTGTGTGTGTTGATTGCATAAGGAAATATGTTGTTTTATACAATTTGTATATATAGCCCTATGTATAGGGGATATATATATATGTATGATATGTGTTTATATATATCTATACACACATGTAGGTAAATAGGTGTGTATTTTCTATACAATTGCATATATAGCCTTATATAATTTGAGGCAACGTATACATACATATGGTCGAAACGCTGCTTCTCAGAGGCACTCTTTATTTCCTTTAGCTCCATAGAAGTAGAGACTGTAGAGTTTTGAGGAGCTATTCAATCAAGGTTCATACCTTGGATGGGGACCTACTTGCAGGAAAGGCAGCATATATTCTGTACTCAATCTCTCTGACTGCATTGAAGAAAATAAAAAAATTTGTTTGATTACAAAGGAATGAGGGGCACACTACATGTAGTAATTAGAAATAGCAATATAAAAGGTAAAGCTCTTTTAAAGGCCTGTATACAAACAAGCAAACTGGTGCTTGTATCAAATGTTTCCAACTAGAGTCTGTTCATTCACTCCGACAGGGCTAAGTGTTATGAAGAAAAGTAAAGCTAAGTAAGGAGAGAGAGATGACTGAGCGTGATGCCTTTTAGGTTGCGTGGTCAGGGAAGGTCCCCCTCAGGAGGGGGGATACGAGCTGTGCCCTGAATGTTGTGAGGGATTCGCTAGCGGGGGGTCCAAGAGAAGAAAATTCCAAGCAGAAGGATGAGCCAGAGTAAGGGTGTTGAAGTAGAAACAAGCAGTGCACGTTCTAGAAGACCAAGAAAGCCAGTGTGGCCAAAAAAATATAAGAGAGGAAGAGAATGTTAGGTGAGAGGAGAGCGGTAGGTGTGGAAAGAATCGGGGGTGGTGGATTTTATTTTAAAGGCGATGGGAAGCCATTGAAGAGTTCGGAGCAGGGTAATGCCACAATCTGATTTATATTTTCCAAGAGTCACTCTGGCTGGGGTATGAAAAACTGACCACAGGAGTGCAAGAGTTGACGTAAGGAGACCAGTTGGGAAACTACAGCAATAGTCCAAGAGATGATGACAGCCACTGAGGTGACAGCAGGTGAGGTGGTGATAAATGGCACAATTTGAGACATGATAAACGTCAAGCTGAAAGGACTTGCTGGTGGACTGGTGATGATATTTAGGTTTTTGGCTTGCGTACCTGTGCAACTTGTGGTGCCAGTCATTGAGCTTGGGAGGAAATGCGGGAGTAAAAGGCTTGGGAGGAAAATCAAGGGTATAAATTTGGACATGTTAAGTATGAGACACCCATTAGATACCCCGGAAAAGGTGCTGAGTGTACAGTTGGATAGGCAAAAGAAAAATTGTACTCAGGGGAAATATTAGGGCTGAAGGTAGAAAGTAGAGGAGATACCAGCATAGAGATAGTAAATAAAGCCACAGTCTCCGACAAGATCTCCAAGGAAACACCCAGGGAGTAAATGCAGATAAGAAAAGGGAAGAGGGCTGAGTACTGAGTCCCAGGGCCCTCGGGCCTAGAGCTGGGAAGAGGAAGAAGAGCCGGCAAAGGATACTGAGCATGCTGCTGCAGATTTGGCAGGAAGAAACCCAGAAGCATATCTCTTGGAAGCCAGAAAAAGAAGAAATTTTAATAAAGAGGGAGGGTGTGATCAACTTTGTCAATGGTTGCTGAAAGCCTGTGTAAGAATATCAATTTACATACAAAGAAAACTCTTGTAGAAATATTAAACTAAAACTTAAAGGGTCTGTACGTATTTGTGTGAGAAAGTGGGTTTATATAAAGACATAATTCTACAACTATTGAACAGCACTATTGAAAAATCCAACCTAAAAATAGTGTGACAATTAGGTAACAGTTTTTATGTCAACTAGAGGTTTATCACACAAATAAAGCCATTAGCCCAGATGCCAACCACGAGTCTCCTTGAAAAGCTACCTTATTGGGAGGAATGATTTCTACCAACTCTGAAGAACCTTAGCAACTGCTCTTTGAGTTGTGTTAAATCAAAATATGAAGAGTAGGATCCTATACTTTCATAAATGGGCTGAGTTCTTCTGTCAAAATGCCCCATCACTGGTAAGTTTGTAATAACCGACATTGTATAACCAAGAAAGCTACCACGTTCCATTTTGGATGTCAGCACTACTTGCATTTCTTGACCTCTGTGTACGTTTGGTGACATCAGTGACTTCTGTGTAGAGTATTACCTCCTCGAATGACCTGAAACATTCCAAACCAAGGCTGGCTTTCCTTTATCACACCACATACCCTAAATGAATTATGTCCACTTAGCTGGTATATATTCAAAGAACATGTTCAGGGAATGTAAATCCATAATAATCTAAGTAAAACAACATTAGAATATAAAAAGTAGCAAGCAACAAAATCATCTAAAACCCAGTTCAAAGGCAACTGTGTCAAACTCCCCATTGCTCAGATCCCCTCCAGCTATGTCAATAATCCATAAGTCTATCCTACATATTATTTAATCAGCATCTATAGTAGTGAATACTAGGCACGTAATAGGAACTCAAAAACTAGTTGTTTTAGAATGGAGATACACTTATGGAATTTTTAAGGAAGCTCTACTACTATTCCTCTTAAAAGACCTGACCAGTACCAAAGGGTCCAGGAAGGCAGTCTCAATGCATAATGACGGAGTTTATCAGTTTTTAAAAATCCTTTAGCAACCGAAACTTACGCAGTTTGATTTTCTTGTCATTGCTTTTCCTATACTATCAAAAATGATGCTTTCTTTACTATTTCAAACTCATCATCAAATTGCTAAAAATCGAAAATTCAATTTGCCACATTACTGCTAATTTGAATAATGGCTGAATAAAAGACAGGAAACGCTGAAGCAGCAATGATTTCTAAAACATTTTGCACTTTCCTCCTCCATCCCTGTAAAGTAAAGCTCGGATGCCACGCACAATTACACAAGAAAATCAAGAAAGCCATTACATTCAGCATTTTGTCATGATCATTGTTACCATGGCAAAAAGTGGGCTTAGTTTAGCACAGCTGCTACGGGCAAAGTCTGCTGGCCTTTTGTAAGGCTGAGTAACAATATAATGCCAAATTCTGTAGCCTGTCAATGTTTCTTTTCTCCAAGATAAGACTATTGTCCACAGATGCTGCTACTGTCTCATTCCTTAATGATCTGGGCCAGTGTCATCTTTCATTGTATTCTTACTGTTGGCCAGTGACCAAGGAACACAGTTAATCTAGGAAGGTTACCCGTTGACCCACCTCCTGTTCTAAGGGGAAAATGTGTAGTGTGTAAACTAGGGATTTCAATAATAGAAAAAGCCACAGTTTCAACAGTTGTATTGTAAACAGCAATACAATTGTGCTGTGAATAGTACAGGTTAGCAAGTGAGAAAGACAAATGTAGGTGCAGGACGACTAGCTGTATGGTGTATTATTTCTTTTGAGCATCAGTTTAGTTACCTGTAAAATGGGGATGAAAGTAACGTCCTTCTGAGGATTAACTGAGATAATGTGCAGACTTAGGCACATGGTAAGTAATCAGTAATATGGCATTACTAATATGGCAATAATATGGACGCCGCCATCAACACCACCCTTCTCTCAATTGCTGAGATTTTCATGCCTTTGGGAATGTTTACTGAGGCTGATAGGTAAACTGTTCTCTACTTATGGAAGGTAAATCGCTTTGGTCTTTTATATTCTTTGAATATTCTCTTCAGAAAGCTGAGGATAGAACATTTGCTAAGGTCTGACAGTAAGCATAAAGTTCACATCAAAAGGATAAAAGTCAACATCAATATGATATAATATGCACCACATCTTATTATTCATATTTTAAGTGACACCAATATTATCACTATAAAATGGAAAATGGCATATATACTAATTTTGACCTTAATGCAGAGATATTTAATTTTAAAAAATGAAGCATCATTATGAAAGCAGAGAAGTTTAAATTACCTGAAATGAAAACATTAATCAAGTCTCTGTATTTACTAGAAACAAAGGCTACTAGCATTTTTACCAGCTAAACAAAATATTTTTTCTAATGAGATTTCAGCCGAGTATCGTTTATCTTAAGAGAAAAATAATGGGACCTTACCTATTCCAGTAGCTCCAGAACTGGTCATGCAGGTAGGCGTGGTGGCTACATTCATCACCAAATGAGGCTTTGCTTTCAATCCAGTGAATTATGTGCCCTTCTACAGCTAAGGGACAAAGCATTACTAACACAGAGCAAAGGGAAGGGAAGATTGAAAATTCTGAACTCTGTACAGGCCTCTCTGTGCTTCATATTAAAGAGCAGAGGCTTAGCCCTCACTGTCATCTATGGATGTAATTATAAAACAACACATCGTATACGTTCGTTACAAGAAACATTTATGCTGCAGTCACATCCCTTTTATTTTCATTGTCTTCAAAAGTCCCTCTCCTATTCTGAGACTGTGTAAGTGGACAGACAAGTAATGTGAAAATAAACCACAGAGAGCCTGGCTTTTCAACAGAACCGTGTTTTAAAAATGCAATATTTACAGAAATGACTTTAAAATAGCAACCAAAATGTCCAGAAGACAAGTTTACTTCTCAAATCTACGTAAAAGATTTTAAGGCATAGATTTCTTCTGAACCTATTATTTTCTGCTATTCTAAAATAGTCTTTTTCGACGATTTCACCCATTTAGGTACAGCATCATAAAGCCAATCTACTCTGGCAACATTTGCTGGTATTGACAACAACAACAACAACAACAAAAATCTATGGAAAAACCACATCCCTTTTCTCTATAAACCAACATAACAGAATTTAAGGACTTACCAATTGGTACTTGTAAAATAAAGTCTGGCGTTTTGTCATAACCCTTTGCACGGAGCTGATCTTCATCTACAGGAAGAACAAATACTATTACTTATAACAATATTCCATTAAGAAGACAACAATATAATGGCTTTTCTTTCTTAAAAATGTATAAAAATTACGAATGCAGTCATACATATCTTTCTTACGTATGCAATGCTGTGTCAGAATAAATGAACTTTCTTAACAAACCTGAAGCATAGATACAATAATGCCTCTTTGTCCCTTCGGCATTTTTATGTCTTTATTATAAACTTCATTAATTCAAGCTGTCATATGCTACCTTTTTTATAATTGAAAATACTCAAAATAATGAAATATACTTACTGATTAAAAGAAAAGGGCTTTACTGCTGTGAATGTCACTAATGTTATCAGCCAATATTGGCAATTTACAGTAAGGCACATGTACAGTGGCCTTTATAATTACAAAGCAAATATTTTCCATAAAGCAATTAAGGAAGTTCATTTTCTATAACTGAAATGACTCTTACCTACAAGAACACAAGAGAGGAACAAGGACAATGGGATCACCACAGAGACTTAATTCTCCTGCTTAAATCCTTCGGTATGCTATTGTTTCTGGCATTTACCAGAGTTTTACCACTAACAACATGTAATTCTGTAAAGCAAACAGACTGAGATTTTTTTCCTAAGTCTGTTCGATTTCTTGATCCTGTGTAAATATCAGTGATCCATTCAGAAGGAAAAGAGGCTAGAAAACAGAGAGCTTGACAAAGTTGGAAAAACTAGCTAGGTGCTTGGTTTAAAAACAAAAAAAAAAAACACAACTCTCCGATATTTTCTAAATGCTGTCCTTGACGTCTAATGGCATTACAATGTGATTTCTGAAATGAGGAGTTCTCCATTAGATTTTGGAGTGACCTGGTCATTCAATTCCAGACATGGCTTTCTGTCTTCACCCAACCTCAACTAATGGCCCAACCAAGTAACAAGGAAGGCTGTGTGGTCTCTTAACACCTACTGGGCTGTTGACATTGCCATGCATCCCATTCGCCTTCCTGCATCACCTTTGATTAAAATTAATGGCCCATTCCCAGTGTTGGGTAGCTTATTTCCAACCCATTTGTCAGCCCAAGACAGTGGTTTCATGGCCAATGTTCAGAAACTCTGTTTGAGAATACTCTTGTGTACATCCTGAAAGGTCAGCATTTTAAACATAAATAACCTTTTAATGACAAGACCCATGTTTAAACTAGATATTTAAGTTAGATTTTATTAAAACTTGATATCGTATACCCAGATTTTGAAGGACTGATACCAGAATCCAGAACAACCTCCCATCTTTGAAATACATATATAAAAAAAAATTGTTAGCTATTCAGATAAGAAAATACAAATAAAAGTAATCTGACTTTAAAAACAAGAGCATTTGGAACACTGGACTGCAGACCAGATGAACAAGACAGGAAAAATTTCTATCCTCTAAATGCACTTCGGCCACAAGAATGTTTAATGGAAAAGGCATTTATTAAAATCAACTCAAGTGCCTTGAGCTTATGTTTCAGGTAGCTGATGAACAGTTTTAAAAGCTGGGTTGACATTAAAAAAAGAGAGATTAATATTTTATTAAAACTACCCTAGCTTGATCAACCTTTGTAGATGTTAAAATCTGTTTCAGAAAGAAAAATGATTATGTTTCTGTTGACAGCTCAAAACAAAATTTCAAAGGTCACCAGCAACCCAAATGCACACACTAATATTCCTTTAAAAGGCAGATGCTGTACTCCTCCTGTTCATTATACCAAAGTTACTAACACAATACCTACGATTTAAATTTCACGACTTAATAATGTGAAATTTAAAAACTCAAAACCCCACACCGGGACATAAAACATCAGGTGAGGCTAGGGAATCTTTCCATCTTTCTGGGGAAAACTTCAGAGTACAACTGTGTTCCTTTGGTTTCTCCCCCTAACCCACCCCACTTTCCTCCTTCTCAGTATGAAGTGCATCCAATAGTAATTTTACCCAAAGTATAGCGTCTAAAAGTCTGTGACACCACTAGTGATATTAGACTTTTACACACACACACACGGTGCCAAAAAAATGAATACACATTTTAAGAAAGGAAAACTGTATTAAAATTGTAATACTCAATATATACCGATAAGAAAAAATGAATACAAGTCACGTTTGACTTCTGCAATTACAAGAGGTGCTCAAAGTGGTTACCATCAGTGTCCAGACACTTCTGATTATGGCGAACTACTGCTTGAGCAATGCTGACCAAAGTGTCCACTTGTATACATTTTTTTGGCACCCCTGGTGTGTGTGTGTGTGTGTGTGTGTGTGTGTGTGTGTTATTCCATACATCTGAAATACTATGTTATGTATTGGCTACCTTCTCCTTTCTTTACTAAACTCCTACTGCCTTACACATGCTGTTTCAGCCTTCACATTGTTTCTTTCATCCTAGATTTACTAAGAGAGGAGGAAGGAACAACTTGGTAGAGTTCAGAGGAAATGACAGCACAAGAATAGGAAGCAGCATTTATGAACAAGTGGCCTTGCTCACCTGGTCTAGGCCCCAGGAGAAGTTGCTATCACTGATCATCCCACTAGGAGACCTTTAAGGTCAGCCCCATCCATGTGGCCTGATTTCCTGGCCCCCAGACCTCAAAAAGTTCCTTACCATTAGGATCATTATCCAAACCATTGGGTATGGATTTAAAATTTGGTTGACCGTTTGGTGGTTCAGCATTCCAATTCTAGGATCTAGAGGTTACAACTCAGTCATCACACTCTTCCCTCTGGCCTCATTCTCTGTTCACTCCCTCATCGTACGGCGCCTGGGCCGGTCTCCCACACACTCAGCCTCAAGCCTCTGCTCTGAGGACAGGAAATGATTCCTTTTCATTTTTTTTAAACCTTATCCCTTGGCCCAGTCTCACCACCGACATACTCTTTGCACATATTTAATGCTTAAAAAGGTTAACTGAATAAAATACAAGTACATTTTAAAAAAATTCATGTCTTCTACAAAGCTTCCCTAGACTGACTTTAACAATTTTCTGATTTAACTCCCCATGAATCAACAAGACAAAGACAATAAACCTGGCCCAAAGTTCAAGGTTTTATTTGCTAACTCTTGCTGCTGTCTTTCATCCTTTGTCCCAACTCTCTGCTGAGGTTCATCTTGATCATAAAGAAAGAAACTTCATCACTTTCCTTAATACTCATGGGAAGCTTTCCTACTTTTTTCTTTGATCTACAGTGTTTATTTAAACAATGTTAAATTTATCCATTCCTTAAAGTTTGGGCAGAATACCTCAGAAAAAGCCATCTGGGACTGGTGCTACTGTGGTGGGCAGCTCTTTGGTTACTTTTCCTATTTCTTGTATGGCTACTGATCTATTTAGGTTTTTATCTCTTCTATAGTCATTGTTGCAATTTATATTTTCCTTGAGAATCATAAATTTCATCCATATTCTTATAGCTCTTTGCATATACTGTGTTTTCCTGAAAATAAGACCAGGTCTTATATTAATTTTTGCTCTAAAAGACACATTAGGGCTTAGTTCAGGGGATGTCATCCTGAGAAATCATGCTAGGGCTTATTTTCCGATTAGGTCCTATTTTTCGGGGAAACACAGTATTTCGGTCAGGTGGTTACGTATGATTCTTTGAACTTTCCAAGTGGAAAACTAGATGTTTAAGGAACCAACCGTTTTCTTCATTAGAAAATGATCAATATGAAAAGTAAGAACCATATCGGTTACAAAGGTGGGGAAAGAATAATGGCAATGTTTTAGAATAGCATTCATACCATAACTTCCCCAAATGGTTGGGGATCAATATGAAATCACCTCCAAATCCTGTATACCTGTCTTATTCAGTGAATAGAGCACATATAAAGTAAGACTCTTCTGGTTTCATAACTACTTCCAATATGTTTCATAACTGCTAAGCTTGTCACTGTCACAGTTCAAGTGTTTCTTATCAAGGATATTTTTGCTTACAAGTAGCCTTGTTAGCCTCCAGTCCACAACAGGTAGGGCTTTTAGGTAATGAGAGCCTTGTGACACACAGTATTTCTGAGCTGGGAAAGGTTTAGAAATTACTGGTCCAACACTCTGATTTGCACTTGATAAACATGGCCTAGAGCAGGTAAGTGACCCACCAAGACCTAGACCTCTCACATAAAGACACAGGCAAGGGCCCATATCCACCGAGTTCTGGTTTGTCTAATATACCACGCTTGATGACAAATATTTAAATTTGGTCATGTGTAACATTTGTGAAGTGGGAGAAAAACGTTCTTATTTCCCCCCTAGAAGATCTTGAAGCAGGAGAGGAGAGGGACATCTGTTGGATATTGTTTAGATATTATTTAGAGGATACCTGCCTGAAAAGATGAACTACATAATCTCTTGATTTTTAGAGGCTCCGCTCTCCAAGTGAACAAAAAAAAATGAGTAAAACTGCATCTATAGATAAAACTGATGTGCAAATTTGAAAAACAACCCAGGTCTTTCTTTCTTATCAGGCCTGTCTTTAGAAGGCATTTAAAGAAAGAAATTACACATACTTAGAGAACACTGTGAAAGTTTAATTTCTTTGGCCTTTTAATTACCCTCTCCTTTAAATACCCAAAATATCCAAAGCAATTAAGTACTAATTACACAATTCCTATTTTTAAAAATAAAAGGCTGATTTTGAGTTAGAGAACAAAACACATCTGAAACTAGTTAACATACACTTAAGAATCATAGGAGGGCATAAGGACTACCAAGAAAAAATTTGAGGTTTTTTTGTTTATTAAAATGCTTTAAATTTAAGAAATATAGTTGATCCCAGAGAAATTATGCAAAATTCCAGTTCACAACATCTGAAAACAAAAAGTAACAGTCTGGCATGGCATTTTATCTATGAATTTGTCAAAAGGTTTCTAAAATGCTAGGTTAAAATATACTGTATGATTAAAAACAATCTTTTTAACACCTGATTACAATTTCACTAAATTGGGGAGGGCAAAAAAACCCCACAAACATACATCAATACAAATGACAACTATAGTATATCTTGTCTACTCTAGTATTTTGTTTTTCTGTGTTTTTTTTCTCAAAACCCTGTCTTGTTCAATATGTGGGGCTATAACTTCTGTATAGCATATTTTCATGTTCTTCAAGAGCAAGTTCCACAGCCTTTTCTATCCAGTTTAAGAAGTTTGCAAAGTTTTAGTAACAGATGTTACTAGGATATGGAAACCATGTGCAAAGGTACACAGAACAGATATGCATTTAATGGGGAGACTAATAGCACAGATAAATGAAATCTTTAGAGAACCCAAAATTTCATTACAACCATTAGTTTCAATCTCTTCCCCCGAAGCGTTTTACCACAGCCACTAATAAGGAATACAACTGACTGCTCTGACCTTGTCCTTTGCTTATTATGTCTTTAGGGGACAATACTAGTGAAAATTGAAGTGCCCTAAAGATAGGAAACAAATGTGAGGGCATGAAGCTGGGACGGTGCAAAGTGAGGCTGGAAAGGCTGACCCCTGCCCACTGGTGGGTGTCAAGACAGAGGACATGAATAGCAACAACAAAAGTAAAACTGGTCCATGTTTTACATCACATCACTCTCAATTCTTTCGGTTTCATGTCATAAAACAAGGGACACATCAGCACAGTGGAGGAAAAAGGATACAGGACAATTTGTGGGAGGAACTAGCTGTGATACAAGGCCTGGGGCCAGTTTCCTCTAAACAAAACAAGGGGATTGGATGGTTACTAGAGCCCTTTGCAACTCCGAAATTCTGAGGAATGGCTGAATGGTAGCTGTCTGCCCCAGTTCTTTTAGCTGTAGCTACTGATGACAGACCCTTCTGCAGGGCCAGCTCCACCTCTCCCCAAACCAATCTCAATGGAAGGGAAGAAGAAGGGAGAGAGAGGGAAAGAGAGTGAGCACATGTGTGCCAAGGAGCCAATCAACAATAACACTAACAGATTTGACCACAGTGCCTTTTGGCTATGGGGACAGAACAAACCTGTAGCTAATTTTGGCGGGGTGAGTGAGATATTTGATTTTTCTGTCCCGTACCTCATCTTGTCTGGTATTGCCACTCCAATCGCACAATGTGAATTTGGTGGATGGCAATGTATGACCCTCAACCACTGGTCACGGGGTGGACACTTGACCCAGACTAGCTGATCAGAGCCCTTTTGAGATTTGTAATAGGGCAAAAGAGAATCATCAACTTTTCTCTGGGATTACGAACTCTAAGAAGTAAACAAACTTGCAACTTCCAGGGATCACCTTTATTGCCTGAGAATGTAGTCAACACTGTATAAAAGCAGAACACGAGAGAAAAATGAGGAGATATTAATGACATAGCTTTGTCTTCTGGATTCTAGACACACCAGAAGCAAAATTCTCTCTTTTGGATTTCCCAGGTATATCTATCTGTAAACCAATAAATTCCCCTTTTGCGTGTGTCTAATCTAGTTTGATTAGATTTCTGTTGCTTACAACCCAAATAGTTCCAATATATCATTGGCAGCCAGGAAAGCAGACACGAGTTTCCAAACTGGAGCGATGGTTGAGGAAAGGGCTGTGGGCCTGGCACAGGGAGACTCCCATCAGAAGTGGACAAGGAAACCTGTCTTCAAAGTTCCAGAGAGCAGGTTGTCTTCCAGCAGTACACATGTGTGTATGGGGCTTTACTCTTGGTCCCAGGGAGAACACATGCAAGCACATTCAATATGGGAAGTAAAGATGGCCCCTCACCATGACAATTTCTTCAGGAAGGGAAGACAGGACCCCTTCTGCCACATTCCAGCTCCAATATCACATGCCTGTTACTCTGAAAACTGCATCTGATTTTGAACTTTCAGACAGAAATATGAATTTAAATAGTTGATACCTTACGAAATACTCAACCATCTCAGTTCCCTTTAGCCTCTATACTCGTATGTTTGATTTCTAGCCTGTTCTCCACTGCTAACGTCTGCATGTAAACACAATCTTCGTATTCTAAATTTCATCTGTTCCTGTGGCCTATTCTTCACCTGAGGTCATAATCCCCTGTTTGTCACATCATAATCACTTCCCCAGCAGAGTACTGTTGCTTCAGGAGGGGAATAAAGCAGCAGGAACAGATGAACTCTTAGTAACAAAGATCCTAATTTCTTCCAGTGAGGGACATCCTTCACGAAGCCTATTTGGCTTTACAGAGTATACCTTCCTGGAGTCCCACAGAGTAATACATGAATGCTAGAAAAGCATGTAAAATCTGCTGGTTTGTCATAAGGCAAGACCAAACATGGGAGGGTGGGGATAAAGCAAATGCCTCTCAGGTGTCACTCAAAATAATTGTTAGCTTCTACTAACAGGGCAACATTCACTGCAAAGAATAAAATGTCTCCAGAGACGTCCTTATTATGCTACACTTAACAAGAATCTGCACCAGACAGTGGCTATGGAAGTCACTAATGAAAGTCCCTCCAACCTGGAGATACGCCAACCCATGGAGGATGAACGGTTTCTCTTCAGTCTTTGATATAAGCTCTTTCATATTTTCCCTAACAGGGCAAACAGTCTTGGCTTCTCACTGTCACTATTTACAGTTCCTCCTATGCCTTTTGTCCCAACCTTTTACTCAACGTCTCAGAAAAGAGGGGGAGGCGGGAGGGAGAAAGGATATAACAAAACATGGTCTCCTTAATCACTTGAGAGACAATGGAAACATCTGCATCAGTAGATAAAATAAATTTTCTATGTCATTGATATGAGGAGTGGAACAGACCTTTAGCAGATGGGACAAGGATGATCACAATGCTCGCTGGTCAATTGAAAATCTAAGAAGGGTTCCTCGTGCATCTACACCTAGGTAGGAGTGGGCAGCAGGTTCTTCCCATCTTCTGAGACTTTAAACGCTAATCAGTAAATCTTAATTCTAAATTAACTACCCTTGGAAAGAACTGACATGTACGTAAACTTATCTGAAAATTTCCTGGAAGGCTCCATGTTTGATTCCATTTTTATTTTTTTTATCCCTAATGGTGCCTGCCCATGGCAAGTACTTAAAAGATACACATCTGCCTGATGAACCAACAAAAGAAATAGTGGTTAGCTTCGTGGGGAGACAGCCAAGCTAATGTGCTCAACTAGCCATCCTAGAAACACATGGTGGCAGGAAGGTGCCGGTGAAAGAGAGCAGATGAAAAAGTAAAATTCTATCACCACTTCAGGAAAAGCAGCTTATGAGCCAGTAGCATTTTCTTCATATGTACAGGGTAGCTACTGATTTTTAGTATAATCTATACCTTTCTCTCTGTTAATAAAAGTAGCACATCAAGACTATCAAGTGAGCAGCTCCTGAGATGCACTAGGGTTGGAACCTCATCCTTCCTGGATGAACACAGCAGCAGTGTGCGCGGCTGCGAGCATCCAAAGCACACAGAGCGCTTATCATCTGACTAGTGCAGTTCTTGGCAAGAACCCATTCAATAAAAGTTAGCTGAAAAGAATAAGTAATAAATAGAAGAATTACAAGAACTCTAAGAAATTTCTAGAAGTTATCTGCGTTCATCTGTTTGTAGCTTGTCTCCCTACTAGACCATGACTCCACAAGAGCAGAGACTTCATCAGACTTACGTCAAGTGCCTAAACTAATATTACCTGATTCAGTAATTGATTTTTGCAATAAACGAATATATGAATAAAATACATATTTTTAGTTGGAGAAACTGAAGTTATTCAATTTTGACTTCTCTTAATACAATATATCTATTTGTAGAAGTACAAAATTAATAAATTTACAAGATAGGATAAATCCATATGAGTACACCCAAATCTTCAAAGATAAGGCCTCTCCCCCCGGCTCTCCCATAGTGTTAAATATTGTGCCATAGCAACCGTCCAGTACATGGCTATGAATCAAGGAAATTTAAGAAATTATTAGGGTTAAGATAAAAGTAATTTATTTTTATTTCTTTCTCCTATTGATGAAAAAGATCAAGTATTTATTTTGTAAAATGACAGAGCACAATGGGTGGAAAATTTAGAATGGGATACAAAATTTCAGGGAAGTCATAACTCTTAAGAAGGATTAATGTATAAACAGTAAGAATCCTTGTCTGTTAAAAGCCCAGATTAGAAACGAGAGAGAGAGAGAGAGAGAGAGAGAGAGAGAGAGAACGCTATTGATGGTATTTTTGCTTATAAAACAATCAAAGTAAAACAAACATGTTTGTAATATCTCTGCAACAAAATTCAAGGTGTACACACGTAAAAAGAAAACATAAGATCATATTTTGTTCTATTATATACCAACATTTTTCCATAGCTGGATTTAATATGATGATCTATCTAAATTTATCTGGCATAGTACTTTAGATCTAATTAATCATCGTGAAGGGGTATTTACATGGTAAAAGAAAAACCGTGTAACAATACTTCATACAAGGCTTTGAATTTTGATGTTTTAACCATAAGTAAACATGTATTAATTCAGTACTACATTAAAATGCTTAAAATGCATAGACTAAATTAACAACTTCTTTGTATGCTGAAGAGGAAATGCTTCAAAATAGGACTAAAGTTACGTGGAGTGAGCTAAACATCCTATAACTGATTTATTTTTAAAGATCAGTTAAGTGTCGTCTTTGGGTATTCCTCAATAAAATAATTACCTCTAGATACTATTGCACAGAAGAATAGAGGGGGCACATCAATTTTATGCCCCCTTTTAAGTCCCCTTTCTGAAATGGTATCTGAGTGGTAGTGCCTCCCTGGCTAAGTTCCTGCATTGTCTTTGTCAGCCACGGTCAATCCAGTCTAACACACTCAGTTCCCAGAATCAATGGAGTCGAGGACCTGGGGACTAAGTTTAGACCACCTTTAAGCTCTTTGCTCTTCCCCCCTAATAGTTCTCATGAAGAAAGCAGAGAAAAGCTAGGTTAAGTAAAGAAATGGCACTGAGAAATGGCACTGACTATCCGTAAGCAGATGGTGTCAAGAGTAACACCAACCTGACTTGAAAATATGACTGCTTAGTTGGTGGCTTAAAACAATAAAGTAGATTTGGCCATGCTATACTGGCCACTATCTGAGTGATCAGTGTGACCAGATATTTCACAATACTATCAGAACTCCATAGTTCTAAAACATATTTCATGGTGCATTTTGAGGCATCCATTGAACTGGTTTTGATCCATTATATGTTTTATTTTTGATTAAATTTTAAAATGCAATTTCTGTCTAATGTACCCCTTTTCCATAGGCTGAACATTTCAATTGTCCTTATATGAAAAAAATTTGCTGCTTTTACATACTGAAATTTGATTCGGTAATTTGAGGCCACTTTCCTAATTTATCAACTTTCTTTAACCCTAGCTGGGGAATATTTATGGTACCCCCCACCTTCAAGTTATCAACAATCTTATAACACATTCAGCTCCATTCTCCAGTTTCATTAATAAAAATATTGAATACTAAGACTTAAAACATATTTCTTGTAGGGCTGTATTCAACATCCCTTTCCAACTTGATGTAAAATCACTCATTTGACTTTCCTTGACCAATTCTCTGTCCATTTTGGAACAAAAATGATGTAAACTAATCTCTTTGATTTTTTTAGCCTGAAAAAACACACTATGTACACTCTTAAATATCTACATAAAACAGATGTGTACAGTAGTACGATTTGTATAGAACTTTTACAAAGTACCATGTCGAAAATGGAAAAGAGGAATTCATTGTAGAGTGTTTTATGGTTTCCATGATCAGTTATCATATGGATATCTTTTGGGGCTTAATTTCTAATGCTTAAGAGATACTGAAAAAAAATATAAGATTCCACACTGGCACACCAAAACATGCGTACATGTGAGATTTTTAAAAATCATACTAAATTTCTGATGACAATTAATGTTTGGCATAAAAAATAATAAAATCTTAATATTTGGCTTTCAACTAAAAGTACTACTACCTGAGTCCACACATGAGACAAACATGAATTTTTCTAACCGTTCTAATATATAAAGCATTTTATAGACAATATTTCTTTTGTTTCTTTCTCTCATAAGGCCTAGATTATGGTTAATATCTCATGACACCAAAAGTAATACTGCAACAGATATTAAAGCATTTTTTCAGCCACTTATTCTATAAAATATTAATTGCAAGCCTGTGCATGTGCTGTGTATACAGGGGATTAGGTAACTGAGTTCCTGCTCAGTTCTAAATCAATAAAAGATAACATGTACAGCATCAATCATCATTCACTCTTCCTTTAGGACTGCAAGTGGAAGATTTAAAAAAATATATATTTAAGCACTCGTGGAGATATTAGAAGCTCGAGAGGATGTAAGCAATACTCACCTAGGAAGGACAGGTTTTTCTCTAGAAGCAAGTCTCTCAGCAGGACTTCGTGCTCATAACCGATGGCACTGGGGAGTTTTAGTTAAGGAGGGCAACACAGGTAGAGTTATAAAAAGATGCTATCGGAAAAATGCTAAGACCAGGTCTACACTTTGAGATGAAAAGGAAAATAAGAGGTAAGTATAGCAACTATTTCCACTTCTAGCCTATATCTCTGAGGTTTCTATACACTTCCCTCATTTAAATGAGTCACTGGAATTTTTCTATAATGTTTATATGTATTTTGGCAAATAAAGATTTGTAAATGGATGTGTCCATAACTTTGAAAAGAGGGAGAGTCATTTTAAACATCCTTTGTGTTATGTTAAATATCTTTCAATTCACTTTAGCACAACTTTATCAAGCACTTACTAACTGCAGCAAAGAAAACCAACGGGCCTTTGCCCTCAAAGAGCTTCCAATCTTATAGGATTCCATCAATCTTCTGTGAATTCACATTTGTCACAGAAGCAGCTTTTAGGAGCTCCTGTCTCACTTCCGATCTATTCTTGGCGATCTTCTGTGATTTGGGAAGCCAATAACTGACTTGTTGAGGATTATATGTAACGTGGAGGAAAGACATCTTACTAAAGGACTGTGGGTTAGGGTGTGGGTACAGAAGCTATTTCAACTCTTGTTATCATGTGTGTACAAGTGTACACATATTATAACACACAAATAATTAGATACACACAGGCACATAGACATTCTCTGAGTGTTTACTATGAGGCAGCCATTGTGTTAAGTGTTTTATGTGTGTTATTTCATCCTCACAGTTATCATTATCCATATTTTAAAGACGAGGAAACTGAGGCTTAGAAAGGAACTTGCACAAGATCATACAGTTGATGTGTGGTAAAGCAGAGGAACGGATCAGAATACGATCACTGCAACGGTCATGCTTATGACCTTCACACAGCTTCTTAAAAAGTATTAAAATTATGTAAAAATAATATGCTAAAAATAGTATGTTAATATTTCTTAAATACCATATACGAAGCTTTTGTGCTACACACTTTGGGGTACTATCGTCTTATTTAAACTTCACAACAACCACATGACTAGGTACTGTTATTAGTCCCATTTTTACAGTTAAGAAAAGCTAGGTTCAGGGAGGCTGAGGAACTTACTGGAGGTCGGTCCCATGGCTGGTAAATAATGAAATCAGTTATGGGACTTCCAATTCTGGGTGTATTTTCCAAAAGGATGAGATTGCAAAAGTCTAAAAAGGAGTGTTACCCTATTCTGATACTTGAATTCTGTCAAAAGCATTTGGTAATAATTACATTTCACTGATAATGTCAACTTGGTCATATCATGTCTTGGCCTACCAGAGACTCTTTAATTCTGATCATGCACTGCAAGAGCCCAATTTAAATGTAATAAAGCTTACATATTATTTGTAAACAAACAAACAAAAAAAACTCCTAGAGAATTATCCTGTCCTGTATCAACAGATACAGGTGAATATTGTTAAAATCTTCAAATTCCAGAGATGTGGCCACTCATGTCAACCGTCAAAATGAGCCCTACTTCATCATCCCTGCATTTTTCCTTCTGTTGTGCCTCCCTCCCCACTCCAATGCACATGGCTATGCTTATTTAATTTCTTATTGGAAACAAAATAAAGGAAACACATTTTTAAGTCACAAAATTTCACACATTTGCAGAGTCCATTGAAGACATTTGATGAGTATCTTTCAATGATTTCTCATTACTGGGGGCACACCACATTTGAGAACTAAATTATTTACTTCTATTCCACATAAATGTGCTCTCACTTTTATTGTTGTAAATTATTTACATCTAAAATGTTGAATCATGAAACTGAGGTTACTGATGGTACAGAAATGAAACCCACAGCATTTTAAGCTTCCTGCATCATTATCTTTACTTGCTTCTCTGCCTAGGTCTTTGTCTAATAGCTGTGTCCTGAAGTCACACTTTAGAAAGTTGAGGTGGCTGTTTTCTCACACCTTTTGTGTCAGTGAATATAACCTATGGCAGGAAAGGTGTCAATATGTCTATGTAGAGAAAAAAAAATAGTGGACACCAAAAGAAAAAGAAAGCATAGTGACAATTTATATTCTCTTTGCTACTGTGCTTTTTTGGTGTCTTGTTAGTAAATGACCAATTTACTTTATTCCACTTACATTTTCCTAATGGAGTAAAAAAGGTTTTGTGTCTATTCTAAATTTACTAAATGTGAGTTTTCTTTCTTACAAAATGATGTAATCCACTGACAGTAAGCAATGTAAACATTATCAAATTATCAGAACATCATATAAATAGCATTTTCACTCACATGGAAAACTAAGAAATTTTATTCAGTATGAAATAAAATAATTCCTGTTGATCAGTCTAGGAAACACCTGTGCAAGTGTATGTATATTATATAAAACTGCTACTACCTCAATGCAAAGATAAAATCAGTTCTCTACAAACTTCCCAGCCTGTTTTGTTTTGCATGGTAAAAGCAATCACCAATTTGAAATTTTGGAAAGATAGACTTCTTGATTACGCTTTGCTGGATATAAATATATATAAAATACAAGGTCTAGAAACTAAAGTTTGTAAAAATAGTAAATTTACTGGAAATAGGCATAATAATGGAACTGCAAAATTATAATCTCGTCAGTGAATACAATTTATAGACATACATCATTATCTTTATCAATTGAAATCATGTACTACATTAAATTCTACAGGCAATAACACCAAAAAGGGAAAGTGAATGATGGCAAAAATGTAACGAAAATATTCCAAATAGAATTTATAATGCCCTATAAGCAGAAACACTTAGACTTTGTCTACAATAATACCTGATATTGATGTATGGCAGTGACCATGGGGCAAAACTTGTAAATAACCTCACAAGCCATTTTTTTCGCCAGCAATACAGCAATCTAGTTTCCCGTAAGCATCTCAACTATTACTGAAAAATAGCCTCCTGGCATTTACAAAGCAGTTGACTTCATACTTTAGTCCATGCATATATAATTAGATAGTTATATTTGAAATCAATATGCAATCCTTCAAGAGACATTATGCTTTTAAAACCTTAACTTTAAATTGATTTTTAACTATTTTATGTGCTTTAAAATTAACATGTAATTCCGCCCCAGATACTCTGAGATGGTGTTAGTTGTTACACGAATGTGCTAAACTTTATCACTGTAGCAACATGAGATTGGCATTCCTACAATTTTGAACACTACCATTAATTTTACATTGCAAATAGAAGCATAGTTTTACTTTGGTCTAGTAAAAAGGTAAGCTTACGATAATGCTGTGATTTTATTACGTTAGATTGGGGGGAACAGACTTGGAGAATAAATATATAAAGGGCTATAACATAGGTACTGAATATTCTTACAAGGGCGCTCTTTAAGAATATTTTCAAAGGTTAACTTTATGAAAAAGAAAAAAGAAAATGCGTGATTTCTTTTTTCTTTTTTTTTAACAAACATTTTACTGACTCTAAGCCTTTAGGAAACAAGGTAGCATATAAACACACACACACACACACACACACACACACACACACACACACTTGACTAGTGAGGGCTTCCAAAAAATGCCTCCTGACTCTCACCAAATCACAATTGGTCACATGCCACCCACACTAACAAAACCTATACCAGGAAGTACATGTTCTATCATTAAGAAATGTGAGACTCATGGATTCAGACAAATATAATTTTCATTTAAAAATACTACTTCCTCTTTAAATAGCATTCTTAGCCAAGGATCCTCAAAATTCTTAGTGTTGCCACACTACTAAATGTATTGATGAATAATGTCATGAATAAAGTAACATCATGGAGCAGTTACTTTCCACTCAAATCCTGTTTTAAGAAGTTAACTCTTTAGTAATCGCAATGTTTTTAATACCGTGTTTCCCCGAAAGTAAGACCTAGCTGGACAATCAGCTTTAATGCGTCTTTTGGAGCAAAAATTAATATAAGACCTGGTATTATATTATATTATATTATATTATATTATATTATATTATATTATTATTATATTATACCATCCTATAAGACCCGGTCTTATTTTATTATAATAAAATAAGACCGGGTCTTATAGGATGGTATAATATAATATAATATAATTAATTTTTGCTCCAAAAGATGCATTTAGAGCTGATTGTCGGGCTAGGTCTTATTTTCAGGAAAACACAGTAAATGACTAGACATCTGTTTTCATAGCCTTAAATTCAGTTCAGAGGGAAAAATTAATTTGGTTTCTCTAAAAATGTTTATTAGGGATCAAACTGACAGCTCAGATTGTAATCAGCATTTAAGCAACAAGAGTCTACTGCCCTTTAAAATGTGATGGTCTCTGGTGACATTTAAAAAAAATTATTAAATTGACTCAGGTGACATTGGTTAGTAAAATTATATAGATTTCAAGTGTACATTTATATAAAACATCATCTATATATTGCATCGTGTGTCCATCACCCAGAGTCAGTTCTCCTTGCGTCACCATATATTTGATCCCCTTAACCCTCACCTAGCACCCTCCTCCCCACTTTCCCTCTGGTAACCACTAAACTGTTGTCTGTGTCTGAGTTTTTGTTTCTTTGTTTGTCTTGCTTATTTGTTGCTTTCAGTTTTATATCCCACAGATGAGTGAAATCATATTGTTCTCGACATTTTCTGTCTGACTTATTTTGCTTAGCGTGATAATCTCAAGACCCATCAATGTTGCAAATGGCAGTATTTGATATTTTATAGTTGAGTAATATTCCATTGCGTGTGTGTGTGTGTGTGTGTGTGTGTGTGTGTATACAATTACATCTTTTTCATCTATCAAAGGACACTTGGGTTGTTCCCATGTCTTGGCCACCATGAATAATGCTCCAATGAACATAGGGGTACATATATCTTTATGGTTAAGTGTTTTCAGATTTGTTGGGTAGATACCCAGGAGAGGGATTGCTGGGTCATATGGTAACTCCATTCTGTTTTCCATAGCGGCAGTACCAATTTACATTCCCACCAACAGTGTATGAAGGTTCCTTTTTCTCCAACACTTTTTATTATTTGTCATGTTGATGGTAGACATTCTAACAGGTATCTCATTGTGGTTTTTATTTGCATTTTCCTAATAGCTAGTGAAGTTGAGCATTTTTTCGTATACTGTTGGCCTTTTGTGTATCTTCTGGGGACAACTGTTTGTTCAGGTCCGCTGCCCATCTTTTAATTGGATTGATTTTTTTTTGCTATTGAATTGTACATGTTCGTTACATATTTTGGATATTAGGCCCTTATCAGATATGTTGTTTGCAAATATCTTCTCCCATTCGGTTGGTTGCCTCTTTGTTCTGTTGATGGTTTCTTTTGCTGTGCAGAAGCTTTTTAGTTTGATGTAATCCCATTCTTTTTTCTTTTCTTTTCTTTTTTTGCTTTTATTTCCCTTGCCTTTGAGGTCAAATTCATAAAATCCTCTCTGAACCTAAGGTCCATAAGTTTAGTGCTTATGCTTTTTTTCTACACAATTTATTGTTTCAGGTCTTATGTTTAGGTCTTTGATCCATTTTGAGTTAATTTTGGTATATGGTGACAGATAGCATTCTAGTTTCACTCTTTTGCATGTGGCTTTCCAATTTTCCCAATACTGTTTATTGAAGTCTTTCTTTTCTCGATTGTATGCTTTTGGATCCATTGACGAAAATTATCTGCCCATATATATGTGGGTTTATTTCTGGGTTCTTAATTCTATTCCACTGGTCCGTGTGTGTTTTTCTGCTAATACAATGCTGTTTTGATTATTGTTGCTTTGAAGTATAAATTGAAGTCATAGAGTGTGATGCCTCCAGCCTTGTTCTTTTTTGTTAAGATGGCTATTCAGTGTTTTGTGATTCCATACAAATTTGATGATTTTTGTTCTATTTCTTTTAAAAATGCCATTGGGATTTTGATGGGGATTGCATTAAATCTATATATTGCCTTTGGTAATACGGCCATTTTTAACTATGTTGATTCTTTCAATCCACGAACACAGCATATCCTTCCATTTCTTTGTGTCATCTTCAATTTCTTTTAATAATATCTTATAGTTTTCAGTGTATAGGTCCTTCACATCCTTTGTTAAGTTTATTCCTAGGTATTTTATTCTTTTTGTTGCAATTGCAAAAGTAATTATTTTTTCATTTCTTTTTCTGAAATTCCATTGTTAGTATACAGAAATGCAATGGATTTTTGTACATTGATTTTGTATCCTGCAAATTTACTATATCTGTTTATTGTTTCTAATAGTTTTTTTTTTTGTGGAGTCTTTAGGGTTTTCTACATAAAGAATCATGTCATCTGCAGAAAGTCATAATTTAACTTCTTTATTCCCTATTTGGATGCCTGTTATTTCTTTCTCTTACCTGGCTGCTCTGGCTAGGTCTTCCTTTACTATGCTGAATAACATTGGTGACAGGGGGCATCCTTGTCTTATTCCTGATTTTAGAGGAAAATCAGTGTTTCACCATTAAGTATGAGATTAGCTGAGGGTTTGTTGTATATGGCCTTTATTATGTTGAGGTACTTTGCTTCTATACCCATTTTATTAAGTGTTTTAATCATAAATGGATGTTGTATCTTGTCAAATGCTTTTTCTGCATCTATGACATAATCGTATGATTTTTATCCTTTATTTTGTTTACGTCATGTATCACACTGATTGATTTGCGTATGTTGAACTATCCTTGTGCCCCTAGAATAAACCCCACTTAATCGTGATGTATAATCACAATTTTCCAGTTCTTCGTGATTCAGTCTAGGAACATTATATATTTCTAAGAACTTGTGCATTTCTTCTAGGTTATTGAATTTGGTGGCATATAGTCTTTCATAGTATTCTTGTATGATCCTTTGTATTTCTGTGGTATTTGTCATTACTTTTCTTTCCCTTCTGATTTTATTTGCGTCTTTTCTCTTTTCTCCTTAGTGAGTCTAACCAGGGATTTGTCAATTTTATTAATCTTTTCAAACAACCAGTTCTGTGTTGCATTAATTTTTTCTGTTGTCTTTATTCTCTGTTTCATTTAATTCTGCTCTAATTTTTATTATTTCCTTCTTTCTGCTGATTTTGGGCTTCATTTGTTCTTCTTTTTCTAGTTCTTTAAGATGTAATGTTAGGTTGCTTATTTAGGATTTTTCTTGTTTCTTGAGATAGGCCTGTAATGATATAAATTTCCCTCTTAATACTGCTTTCCCCACATCCCAATACTTTTGATATGATGTATCTTCATTCTCATTTGTTTCTATGTATCTTTTGATCTCTCCTTTTATTTCTTCTTTGACCCAGTTGTTTTTTAGTAGCATGTTGTTTAATCTCTGAGTACTTGTGGTTTTTCCTGCTTTCTTTTTGCAGTTAACCTCCAATTTCAGAGGCTTGTGGTCAGAGAATATGCATTGTATTATTTCAATCTTCTTAAATTTGCTGAGGCTAGTTTTGTGTCCCAACATATGGTCTATCCTTGAGGCTGTTCCATGTGCACAGGAAAGGAATGTATAGTCTGGTATTCTAGAATGAAATACTCTGTAAAGTCAATTATGTCCATGTGTCATTTAAATCTGATATTTCCCTATTGATTTTCTGTTTGGATGATCTATCCATAGCTGTCAATGGTGTATTTAGGTCCCTTACTATAATTGTGTTTTTGTCAGTTTCTCCCTGTAGTTCTATTAGTAGTTGCTTTGTATATTCTGGTGCTCCATGACTGGGAACATATAAATTGATAAGTGTTATGTCTTCTTGTTGTATTGTCCCCTTTATCATTATGAAGTGTCCATCTTTGTCTCTTGTTATCTTTTTTATCCCAAAGTGTGTTTTATCAGATGTAAGTATGGATACACCTGTTTTCCTCTGGATTCTGGAGACATTTTAACCACAACATCCTTTAACATCAGGCTCAAAATTTATTCTAGCAAACTCAACTGAATTTGGCTCATTTTAAATGGAAATTTTTTGTATTTTTAAAAATATTCGGTAGGATGGTAAGATACGTTCCAAGATAGTATGTTACCTGGCTAATGACTGTACTGTTACACTCACTGAAAACCAAGCAGTTTGAAATAAGCATGTGAATGCACAGCTGCTGAACTGACATCTTTCCATAGCCTATCTGGTTTTTCTTAAGCTGCAGAAAAGAATGGTCTGCAGTGACCCTCCAGTTGATTGAATGTAAAATAGAAGAGTATGAAATGTGTTTTGTGAAGCAGAACTTTATGTCAGGTTAAAGCTAGACATATCTTCTCCACTGAGTCTAAGCTTGCCAATTGCACACCTAAAATTTTATGGGAAAGGATACTGTTTGATGCAGTCCACCAGTGGTCCATAACAACAGTCGTTCACAATGCACTGCAGACAAATAAGAGAAGGGGATCTGGGGTGGAGCGACTACAAAATCTATTACAGTTAAACAATATCCTAAAAACAGTAATCACTTTTTAAAAAAAAATTTTTTAAGAAGCTATCAAAAGGCTATTCAGATTTAATCACAGAAAACAAAAATTGCATGCTTTTTATTCACTATAAAAGCAAGCTATTAAAAAAGTGAAATGCTTTTCTCACAAATATTGCATTGCCATTTACGGTGCACCCTGACCTCAGTGATAGTTTATGATGACAGTAATTAAATGAGGTTTAAAATCCTTTACTCTGCTAGGCAGATAACAGCACTGCCACTGAAAATAGACAGCTGTGATTAATACCTGATAGACCTGATTTGCTAGAACTCCATCTGGAATCTGAGAAGGGTCCCGCAGCATACTATTTATAACAGACTTGGAGGCTGTAGAAGAAAAGAGATGAACTGTTAGCAGACAGTCAACATACTTTTAATGCAACATGAGAAGTGACATATACCTATATATACACAAACCATGAAAATGAAAACACTACTGTTACTAATCACTTTTTTTTTAAAACCTAAGGGAAGCTTTTAATTAGACCATTTTGCCAAGTTTGTAAGCCACATTGCCAGATTTGAAGATGACCTAATTTTTCCAAGGTAAATTAACAAGTACAGACCTAAAGCATATGTCTCTTTGCAGTTAAATTAGCTTTGGAAAAGCTCACTTGGGGGAAAAACAAAAACACAACAAAGACAATCAGAAAGAAAATATTTACCTTTTGCAGGTGAGTATTTTATAACCAAGCGTATGTACATGGAGAGCTTAGTGAAAGCAGGTCATATTCAAAGACTTCCATGATGTCAATAAAAATAACTTTCAGCCAAGAAAGCATCTCTGAATTCTAAACCTTTCTAAAATAATTCTCATCAACCGCCATAAAATTTTATGCCCATTTCACAGGTGAGAAAAGTAGGTAAAATGACTGACAAGTGAGGGAATCTTAAATAAAAAAAAAATATACACATATTTACTTTTATATATGATTTTTTGTCTCAAAATATGTCTTATTGCATCCAGCTGCAAATTAACAGAACTGTTACAGAAGAAGAGGCTACGGGAGGCATCTGATATGGGATGCTAGATCAGATCACATTCTTTGACAAGTGAGGCAAGAGATTCTGTTCTTGCCGTTTACTGCAGGCAAGTAAAGGCCAAAGTGGTCTGAATGCCTCTTCCTCAGCATGGGAGGAAGGCCAAGTCTCCAGACTGAAGCTCAGTCAGGTGCTGCTCAGGAAGTGATTCAAGTCCTCCAGTGGAGTCATTCCCAAATATTTAGGAAAACCGCTTAAGGTCTGGTCCATACAAGCAGAATCTAAAAATGCATGTTAGATAATTATCTAGTTAATAGAATGAACATGGACTACAGATCTGCATCATTCAGGTTCTGAGATGATTTTTTGCCTACTTTTTTTTTTTTTTTTTGGTTAGGTTTTTATCAAGTTCAGTGCCATAAGAACACTGACAGGTATGATAAATGTTCGTAAGTACTGTGGGAAGAAATAAGGAAATTAGATCTTTGTCACTTAACCATAGTACTGAGTCTACAAAGAAAAAATGAGGTACAATTATTTTAATTATTTCCCATTCTTAGTCACATAACTGCATGCTCATAGCAACGTTTATGTACTTAACAACCATTTACAAATGTGTTTGTACTGCAAGTGGAGAGGCCAAATGAGCATCATCACCCAAGGAAGCCTATCCGGCCCTATCTCCACAACTGACTCTGCGACCTGTGCATATTATAGGGCCTCTCACATTCAATGTCTTCATCTGCTAACATTAGCTGAGTGACCGACTACCTTCAAGGTTTCTTCTGTGAGTCTCTAGAGAAAATAGCTACAACAGTTATTTTGTTGTTATTTATTCTGTTGAAGTTTAAGTAATAGAACCAAATCAGGCTTAGGCATGTGCTTCCTATGAGCTTACGTCGGGCTCAATTCTTTCTGAGAGAAATTACTACAGATAAGTGGTATACGAACACTGGGAAGACGAAGCAGCAAATCGTCTTATTAAAAAACAGATTATTGTAAAAACAGTGTTCAATAGATAGTAAAGTCACTCAGTTTTCCCAACTTAATTTTAAGGTCTGGCCAGTCAGAGGGGACCAGAGCAGTGCTCATGCACTTGGTCACCTTTTCTGAGGTCTGCTACTCAGACACCGCATAGTAATGGCCGGCCCATTCTTTCAGGTTATCCATGATGCCATCATCGTCTCAAGGAAACAGCACCTTTGCCACAGGCACCAGGGCACTGCTAAAATGTTACATTGCTAACTCTTATACCCATGCAAGGAAAAGATTATTAATCTACAAATGATCATATGGCGTAACAAAAGTGTTATCCTATGGAAAATTAATGACCTCATCACAAACTATGCAGATTCGTTGCTAAAATAATAAAACAAAGGCTCCTAAAAAAAAAAGGAATAGGGACAATACTCCGGGACATAAGAAAATTAGGTCATTTATTTTATGAGGGAAGAAAGGGAAACATTAAAGAAAAAGGAAACTGATGACATCATAATTTTCTTCACAATATAAATTTAGAATAGTGTGCTTATCAGAATCAAGAATCATAGTCAATAAACTTTAAAAAAAATAGATTGAATGTACTGAATAGAACACTATTCAAAGCAAAGGAAGTCTGTGACAGGGGAAGTCAGTCGTTTTAAATTGAATAGTAAACTCATAGACACAGACAATAGTTTAGTGGTTACCAGAGGGTAAGGGGGGAGGAGGGTGGTAGATGAGGGTAAAGGGGATCAAATATATGGTGATGGAAGGAGAACTGACTCTGGGTGGTGAACACACGATGTGATTTATAGATGATGTAATACAGAATTGTACACCTGAAATTTATGTAACTTTACTAACAATTGTCAGCCCAATAAACTTTAATTTAAAAAAAAATTGAATAGTAAATACTATATATTGAGTCCACATTCATTTAAAACTCAACAACATGTCTTTTCTTGCATCCTGCTGGCTTTTCTGTTTTGTTTTGAACAGGAGAGAAAGTGCAAATAGGAAGTCAAGGCCTTGGTTCCAATCCCAGGACACGTCTGCCCTACATTTGCAGACCTCCACCCTCAGGCTTCACAAAAATATATCTGTGTCTCAGATGACGTGAGAGAGTACAAACTTACTTTTCCATACATATTCTGAAGCTTAGGAACTGCCAAAAGGATGAACAATAACATCAACCAGATAAGGCAATTGGACAATCTTGGGAGGTCTAGGGATAAGAGCCCTCAAGGAAGTCAAGGCCTTTTATGGAAGCTGTCCCTAGGTCAGGTATTACCTCTGTTCAGTTTTCACCCGTCTTTTTTGACCATACATGGACAGGAGTCTCATTCTCCCTAACCTCTGCTGGAGGCATTCATTCTGTTGATTTCAGTTTTACCCTACCACTGCTTCAACTGCTGAGATTTCAGCTTTCTATGTACAAAATAGCAATGCATGAGTCACTTGGAACTAGACGCACAGGAATAGGAGAGAGGTGGTACCTTCTGAAGCTACAGAGGACAGACAATAGGCAATGCCTGGGCTAGGGCGTAATGCCAAAGTAAAGATTATGATCTCTTTACTGCGAAATATTTCTAACATTACAAAGTCAGGAGACTGATACTATAAACATCAATACACACACCACTCTGATTTAATTTCTGGATTTGCAAATAACTTTAAATACTCTAATATTAGTTTGTGTAAACTTAAAATGTATCAGTTGTGCTAGAGGTTGGTTTACTTTATTAGTATTTTTCAAGAAACCGAATTTCGGTTTTGCTGATTCTCTCTCCTGCTCCATTTCTTCAAATTTCATTTATCTTTTGGTGATCATTTTTTCCTGCTTTCTACATTGAGTTTGTCACATTATTCTTTTATTAACTTACTATTTCTATTAAATAATTTTCAATCTTTTAACGTATACTTCTAAGGCTATAATTTTTCCTCTAAATTCTGCTTTAGCTACATGCCACAAGTTTTGTCACTTATAAATATTTTACACTTTCCATTATGATTTCATCTTTGATCCATAAGTTATTTAAAAACTTATTATATTTCTAATTTGATTATATTGTGGTCAAAGTATGTAATGTTTATATTAATTCGGGGGTTGTTGACTTCCTTTGTGTTTTTATATGCAACCAATTTTTACAAATGTTTTTATTGTCTCAAAAAATACTGAAGATCCTATTTTTGAGGTACAGGGTTCAGGTATGTCAAGTAGGTCAAGATTGTTAATTTCATAATTTAAATCTTCTACATTCTTATTAATTTTTCCAAACTACATATGAAATAATCATCTATTACATCTACTATGTATCATCTACTACATATGAAATAATCATCTATTTGTGAATTTCTCCTTATAATTTTACCAATGTTTGCTTCCTGTGTTAGGGGGCTATATTGTTGGGTGCATAAATTCATTGTTTTACATCCACTTTTTGGAAATTATGCCTTTTGGCATTAAGTCATGATTTCTCTCTCTCTCTCTCTCTCTCTCTCTCTCTCTCTCTCTATATATATATATATATATATATACATATATATATATATATATCTTAAATTTAGTATTATCTAGGAGTAATACAGTTGTACCACTTTTCTTTTGGGTAGTATCTGCCTGTCTGGTGTTCCATTTCTTTACTTTGAAAATTATTTTGTCATTAAGTCCATAGGTATGGCTCTTATAAATAACATTTAGCTAGATTTTCTAAATTCAATTTAGAAAATCTCTGCTTTTTAAACAGTGAGTTTAATCCACTTGTAATTGACACATTCAAACTTATTTCTACCCTTTTATTTTCCATGTTCTGCTAACCATTCTCTTCTCTCTTTCCCTTTACTATCTTGTAGTTAAGTTTTCTTTATTCCTCCCTTCTCTCTTTATTCACTTGAAAATAATAATTTACATTTACTTCTTTAGTAATCCTCTCAAAAAACTATCTAAACTGAACAATATCTAATCTAATCATATCTCCATTGTAAGTCTAAGGAATTTAAAATGTATTCACTCCAATCAGGAAACCCCCCCACCCCAGATTAGCCTACATGTTTGTGTTAGTTATTTCTGTCCAACCAACTTGTCCACAAACACAATTTCTCAGTCTTTGCAATGGTTAATTTCATGTGTCAGCTTAACTGGGCCACAGAATGACTAGACACTTGGTCAAACGTTATTCTGGGTATGTCTGTAAGAATGTTTCTAGGTGAGATTACCAGTTGAATCACCAAAAGAACAGAGCAGACTGCCTTCCCTAATGTGGGTGAGCCTTACCCAATCAGTTGAAGGCCTGAATAGAACAAAAAGACTGAGTAGAAGAGAATTTTTCCACCTCATGGCCTCAAGCTAGAACATTGGCATTTTTCTGCTTTTGAACTCAAACTGAAATATTGGCTCCTCCTGGGTCTCAAACCTGCAAGCCTTTGGACGGGACTATACCCTTGGCTCTGCTGAGTCTCCAGCTTGCCAACTGGGACTTACTAGATCTTGGGACTTATTATCAGCCTGTATAATCATGTAAGCTAAATAATCATGTAAGCTAATTTCTTATAATAAATCTCTCTCTCTCTCTCTCTCTCTGCGCACACACACACACACACACACACACACACACACACACACCTATTGGTTCTGTTTCTCTGGAGAATCTTGACGAATACAGTCTCTTTCCATTTGTTAAAGCATTCAATGCTTATTTACATGTTTGGAAAATGCTTATCAACATGTTTGGCAATCTTCTTTTTTCAGCATTGCTTCTTGAATTCCACTTTTGGATTCAATATCTGAAAATTGGATATTGTTACTGACGCACCTCAGTTATTCGTTCTTTCAGCTGGGATCACTGAGTAAAATATCTTAGTCACCCCTTGCCTGAAAATATCTTTACTTAGTTCTCACTTTTAAATGCTAATCTAGCTGGGTATAGAATTATAGGCTAACAGTCATTTTACTTCAATACTTTGAAGATATGATTCCAGTGTCTCTTGATATCTGTTATTGATAAGAACTCTACTGTCAGTGTAACTGTAACCCCTATATAATTTGTCTTTTATTTCTGTGCTTTAGGGTTTTCTTTAATATTCAGTAATTTCATCACTGTGAGACTAAATATGGCTCTTTTTATTTAGTATGCTTGGAATTAGCACGAACCTAAGGATAAATGACTTAAACGAGTTTGAAAAATTTTGAACTATTATCCTATGATAGACATCTATTTGAAGGTATTATTCTATCCCCTACGTCACCAGCTCCTAAAAAGTGTTTACATTCCCTTTTCCTCATCTCTTGCTTTTCTTAGATCCAGTCTTAACTTAATTTTTGTCATAATCTAATTCATCCAACTTAATTTTTAATTTTTGTTCTAATCTAATTTAATTTTTGTTCTAATCTAATTCATCTAATCTTTTTTTTCTCCTAATCTAATACTTTACTAATCTAATGAGCTTTCAACTTCAAGGACAATTATTTCATTTCTAATTTTTATTTTTGTTTTTTCCAAATCAATCTGTTCTTTTTCACAATTTTGTATTCTTTCACTTATCTAGTTATAGTCTTTATTTAGTCCATCAGTTTATATACTTTTACCTTATAGATTTATTTTATAGTTTATGATATCATCTTATAGACTTAATTTATAATGTCTTTTCTCAAGTCCATGGTATGCTATCTATCTATCTATCTATCTATCTATCTATCTATCTATCTATCTATCTATCTGGTGTCGTATCTTTCCTATAGTAGTTTCTTCACTTGGCTTATGAATTTTTACTAGGTGCTTATTTTCAGCAAGAATTGTTTGTCCTGCACTTTGGAAATAACCATGACACAGTCATTTCATGTTTACTTTTGCAGAAACCAGTTCTACTGCTAATTTGTTAGCTCAGGCTTCCTGCAGTAAACAAGAGTGTACATTGGGACCCAAACTCCAAATGGTGCTGATCTATTTCTAATTTCTTTCTTCATTCCTAACACTCCACAACTCGAAGCTATACACAGTAAGCAAGCTTCCTTGCCATTTTCTCCAGGCAAGCGGAGTTTTCCTAGTCCTTTTTCTATGGTCTGGACTATATATGGAGGCTGAATTCCAACTCCTGGTTGTACATCTTTACTCTGTGGAGTTCAAAATTCCAGGCCCAGCCCTTCATCTCTATACCTCAAACTAACAATTCCTATGGGACTACACAGTGTGAGCCCATTTACCACTCTGAATATACCTTCTCTCTCTATTCCTTGTACCCAGAAATTGAATTCCTTTTGTTTGAACTTGGTTATGGATTTTAAAAGATTTTTTTTTCTTTGTTGTTTATTTTGTCCATCATTTCTACGTCTTTGTCGTGGAAATATGGCCCATCAACAAAAGCTCATTCTGCTATGTTGTTGAAAATTTTGAAAACCTTTAGTAAGAAATTCAAGGGAAAGCTTGTTTCCTTTTATATTTGTTTATTTGTTATTTTTTCTGAAGTTAAAGTTATACAAATATTTAAAGGTCCTTCTAAGAAGTTGGAGCTCAAACAACAGAAAGAAGAGCTGGTGGCAGAGATGCAGATAGAGCGGGGACTGGAACAATTTAAATCAGTTCTAAAGACCTCTCTGCTGCATGACGTCTGGCCAGGCTGGGCCGCAGGAGGATGGTCATTGGTTGTTACCCTCAGTCCTTCAAAGGCCAAAGCATCGTGTGCTCATCATCAAGCTTGAGAGAAAAAGACAATTTGTTTGGGAATCAGTTCCACTGGATTTTCAAATATAAACCCATAGTTTTTCGATGGGAAGGGGCTTCAAATAAGGATTTCTTAACATGCTCATTATTTGGCAAATTGGCCTGGGCTTGGTAGCTTATTCTTTCTTTGGTGTCAACTGAGTGGGTTATCTGTGTGCTGGAGGATTCACTTCCATGATGATTCACTCACATGCTTTGGCAACTCTGTGCTTGCTGCAACCTCAGCCGGAACTGTGGATGAGGTGGGCCTTAGTTTCCATGTGGGCCTAAGGTCTGCTTGGACTTTCCCTTGAAACGGCAGTTGGGTTCCAAGAGCTACACCCCAGGAGAGCCAGGTAGAAGCTTGTGGCTTCTTATGACCTAGCCTCAGATGTCACACAACAAGACCACAGTTTTTATTTACATCTTCCTCAAAAGAGGAAAAAGACACACCTTCTAAAAGAGAGGTGAACTCAGAAAGCTATACAGTACTTTCAAACGGAGAGGCAACATGGAACAGTGGTTATGGAGCACAGCCTGGAATCAGACAGACTTGGATTGAGGACTGGCTCTTCCACCTACTAGCTATGCGCTCTCGACAAGTTAACTAATGTCTGTGACCCTCAGCTCTCTTGTCTGTAAAAGAGCATAACACTGGAAGGCTGTTGTGAACATGGAATAGAATAGCCCACGAAAAGCACTTATGCCATGTCAGACTTGGGCTGTTCCAGTTGTTGTACTGTTGCTTTGGCTGCTGTTAGATCGTGACATGGCCTGCTTTCTGCCTACCAACACTACATTATCAATAAGTAGATCACTCATTACTTTCTACTGTTAGGAGGGTGAAAAAAAAGGACTCCACGACATAGGGATGAAGTCAGGGGCTGCTCTTAGCAATACCCCCAACACAGCCTTGGAGAGACTGCCAGAAGTCGATCTGCTAAACAGGCAAAACATGGCAATGCCAGATTCTCCCTTATTACACCCCTCCCCTGCCCTGCCCTTTTGTGGCATTCTGTACACAATGCGTAATCAGAACTAGTCTCTGGAAAGAACATGGTAGAAGTCCTCTACACGTTTTTGTGTATTAGCTTAACTGTCATCACTCCATGGGAGGTTTGCATTTTAACTCTTGTCTATAACAAAGACACGGATTTTTCCCCCTCTAGCCAAGGGCATTCCAAGCATCAGCAGCCAAACAAGTGAAGACTTTCCCCCAAATCACTGACATCCCACCCATTTTTGTAATTCTTCCTTTCCTCAATGCAAGCTGAGAAAAGTGGGCGGCTACTGCTGAAAGGAACTGAGGCAAGTGAGCAAGTGAACCATCTGCCCTCTCAAGGTCCCTAAAAGTCCTGCCTCCTGCAGAGAGTGCCTTTTGACTAGGTTATACCTGAACCAAAACAAAGACCAGACCATATACAGTTGGGAACCCTTTTCCAAGGTCACAGATAGATTGAAGCACAATGGGTGAACCAGCGTGGAGCTGACTGTGTATGGGGTGGCGGCAGTCAGCAGAGAAGAAGGAGGAAGTGAGGGAAGGACAATACAAGGATAAAGACAAAATGGGCCATACTGAAGGAAGACTCATGTGCAGACAGAATGGAGGGTGTTAGTACCTACTCCTTTCTCCACGGAAGAAAAAATAACCCCTGCAGTCGAACAGCTGGATGGGAAGGAGCTGCTGTTGACAGCAATCCCAAAGCACGCCAGTATGTTTGTTTGCCTCCTCATGTGGCTGGCCCAGAGGCTGAGTTCCAAGGCAGCAAAGCCTAAATTTACCAGTTAGAATTTAATAATTTCTGTACATGCTGGTTTAAGGCTTTTGGACACCAAGGTCATGAACGTCCCCAAGCTACAACTCCATGGGAGTTGGCCTGTCAGTGTCATCTCTGGACAATTTTGATATTGCTAGTGGCCCACAGGAGCCTGCTTCCTAGTTGCAGTTGCAACTATTCCTCAGGAATTCCAGGCAACCCACTAGGTCTCCCACGGCACAGGGGTGATCTCTGAAACAGTCTGATCCCATTTGATGATGTGAACAAGAAACATCTTTTAACATTAGGGAATCCTATGGGGACAAATTAAATTCTGCTCTCTAACTAGCACATAATCACGTAAGAAATACCTTGAACTAGTCATCAAATAAAAAATTATTATGTAAGGACAGGAAGACCCTCTCTCCAAAGCATGAGTATTCACACTGATCAGATTCTTGTCTCAGCTGACTGACAGCTCTGTCGCCATCATACACCATTGACTCTTATTCAACAAACATACATGTGATGAATATTTATTAAGCACCTGACTCATGCCAGGAATAGACTTAATTTCACCCCTCCCACCCACTCTCCACCAACTCCATCCTCCAAACCTAGAATGTTCTTTCTCATTTTTCCCTTGATCAAAACTTCAAAGCTCAGTTTGATTTTTACCTCCTTCCGTATGGTTCTCCCTTATTTTTTCAATCCATTTGCTCTGCTCTCCCTCATATTGTGGAGTGAATTCATTTTGTCCTCCAATCATTTGGCACTTGATTAAATATTACTTTGTTGTCTGTTGGTAGGAGATTGATCAGGATGCTAAGACTTGAAACTATGACACATTAGAAATAATCTAAAAAAGGGATATTTAGCAGAGTATAGAAAAAAAATGCCATATTTCCTCAGTGTTATCTGTAAGTATCTGGGGGCTTTTACCCAGAGGATTAGGCTCATCCTGTGGTCACCCCAAGGAGACAAGATATAATTCTTACAAGTTTATTACTGGTTCTGAAGTTGTAAGGTTTCAGAATTCAAGCTTGGCTTTAGGTGGCCTTCTATTTGGTCTACATCAATATTTCTTAACATTTTTTTTTCCATTACGGCTTATCTAAAGAAGACTTTTTAGACATTTTAAAAATTGCACCCCCCCATGAAATTTTAATGCCACAGGTATGCTGCAAATGTATTTATGCAACATCACCCCATTTGAGAATATTTCAGTCACATGGAGGACTAAGGAAATATTTATGCCAGGATCTGTGGTAAGCTGCTTAAAAGCAGAACGGTTTCTCTGTTATCACCCCCGAGTTGCTCTGCACAAAATAGCTACTCAATAAATTGCTGAATGAATTATTAAGAAACTACACAAAATCCAAGCCCTGCCTATATTCCCTACTGTTACAGCAATTCTTAGGTAATCAAATGGATTTGACTTAATTTGAAATGTTCTCACTATGAATGAGGCTATTTTTTTTATTGTTTTTAGAAAATTTAGACTCAAAGAATAGATATAACGGGTCTTTAAATGTTGATGATATCTAAGCCATGTCTCCCAAACAGCAGAGTGCTTACCACTGGCATAAGCATGTGAAGTGGCTTTACGAGTATGCAAAACATTTTTTTCTTTACCAGTTACATATTCCTGTCATAAGTACTTTCTATTTATGGTAAGAAATCCTAGTTTATCATTTAAGGTAGAATTACAAATTTCCTTTAAAAATGTAACTAAATGACATTTAAAGATACCAAGTAAATATAGTCTATTTATTATTAGTACATGTAGTGCTATGTGGATATGGCAAACACTGTAAAACTGTAAAAACTGTAAAATTTCAGAAACACCAATTTAATATCTGAACAAAGTCAATTGAGCATTCAGGAAGGTGGGGTTACTCAGTCTATCCTATAACAAATTTTCACTTCTAAAAAAAGGAACAGCAGCTAACATTTACTGAGTGCTTTCTTTGGGCCAGGCACCATTCTAAACTCTTCACATGTATTAACTCACTGAATTCTCAGAATGTACCTACAAGGTGGCTCTCCCCATCTTAGAAATGGAAAAAAACGGAGGCATGAGGAATTGAAAGCATTTGCCCAAAGTCCCACTCGCATTTAGTGGTGGTGGAGCCGTGATATGAATTCAGCCAGTTGGGCTTAGAATCACCTGGCTCTTGTTCTCCAGCCTCTTCCCATGGTATTCAAAGGCGATCTGACATGTTCTAGATGAATGCGTCATACTTGTAAGAATCAAACTCAAGTTTTCCACACTCTCCTCCCTCCTAAGTCAAATATTAGCAACTAAAGTTTCAAAACACTTAGTGCTCCGTGTAGAGCAAATATAGGGCCACCTAATGAAGCTGAGCTCTCTTGTCTAAGTTTATGGGGCCAGCATGTCAGGTGACATTGAGAGTTGAGTGATAGGTAAAGAGAAGACTCCAGTTCAAGGTCAGGGAGAAAGTTAATAACAAAGACCTACCAAAATTTGCTGGGGTAGCTAAAAAACCTGACAGGATCACGAATGCCTTATGTTCTATAAAAAGAAAGAAAAATGCATGTCCCTAAAGGTGATGTACAGTGGCTGCTGGTAGAACTAAGTTTGTATTATTCAGTGAGATGGGGCAAAGGAAGTCTGCTTTGCAAGTAGATGACATCAAGAAGCCTCTCTAATCATACCCTCTGGTAGCCTGCTCATTTATGTCTCCTGGTTTCCATTTGCTGGCAAAGACCCACACCACATCATGGTGTGTCTGCCTCAGTGCATAATTAGAAAGCCGTTAATTCTAAGTCATTAAAAGTGTTGCCCAGGATTGGAAGGATTCGTGGAAAGGGAGAGAGTACACGGACAAGAACATGTGCATTTTTTGGCAGAGCCCCTAATCTAATGGGAAAAGAACAAACTAAACTTTAGACTTCTTAATTTAGGAGAGGGGCAGATGGGAAAACAGAGATAAAATTTCAAGGTAAGTTAAACAATATGAAAATTCAGACACTTTCAGTACATTGAAAGAAACATTTCCTGGGAACTAAGCCCATGTGACTAATTACAGCCAGGGACAGCACTTCTATTCAGAAATAACTTTCGTCTAATTCTCCTGAGAAAAATCTCAACAACTTTCAAGGAAAACACAGCTATTCAATTTCTGCCCATTATCCAACACAGGGATCTATCTCTCTTATGCTTTTTTAATCACAAAAAAAACCAAAAACCCCAAAACCCCAAGAAAACAAAAGAAAAAGACAGAAAACGTTAAAATCCTATGTGTCAGACAACCTAAGCAATGACTGACCTACACTTTAGTCTCATCGTAAGGAAAGGCAAATTCCACAAAAACAACCTACCACGTTAAACATATTTTGGCAGAGGTCTCAAAATTCTGAGGTTTCAAGAAAGCCTACATTTTGGTCCCTCAAGCAAATGAGCCATCCATTTAAGAGAACAAGTTAGTAGCCTGATCTAAAAATAGCTGTACAA